>NW_007248080.1:315410-316868 GCF_000164805.1 Carlito syrichta | reverse complement strand
TCAACATTGTGAAGATGTCCATCTTACCTAAAGCAATCTACAGATTCAATGCAATACCTATCGAATTACCAGCAACATTCTTCTCAGACCTAGAAAAAAACAACACAGGAATTCATATGGAAACACAAACGACCAAGAATAGCCAGAACAATCCTCAGCAAAAAAAAAAAAACAAAGCAGGTGGTATTACATTACCAGACTTCAAGCTTTACTATAAAGCTACAATCATCAAAACAGCTTGGTATTGGTATAGGAACAGGCATATAGACCAATGGAATAGAATTGAGATTCCAGAGGCAAGACCTCAATTTCTCAACCAACTCATCTTCGACAAAGCCTCCACCACCTACCACTGGGGAGAGGAGAACCTATTCAGTAAATGGTGCTGGGAAAACTGGCTGACCACATGCAGAAGATTGAAACAGGACCCCTATCTATCCCCATACACAAAAATTAACTCCAAATGGATCAGGGACCTAAATATAAAACCTCAAACCATAAGAACCTTAGAAAATGAAGGACATACCCTCATGGAAATTGGAACTGGCATCCAATTCCTGAACAAAACTCGAAACCCACAGGCCATAAGGGATAAGATAGACAAGTGGGACCTCATTAAACTGACAAGCTTCTGCAAAGCCAAAGAAACCATCAAGAGAGCAGGAAGACAGCCTACAGACTAGGAAAAAGTATTTGCCAACTCCAGGTCTGACAAAGGCTTAACATCCTAGATCTACAAGGAACTCAAACGTGCTGAAAAGAAAAAAACAAACAACCCCATTATAAAGTGGGCAAAAATATGAACAAACACTTCACAAAGGAAGACTTCCGAGCAGCCAACAGACACATGAAGAAATGCTCAACCTCACTAATCATCAGGGAGATGCAAATCAAAACCACACTGAGATACCACCTAACTCCAGTAAGAATGGCAATTATCAATAACTCAGAAAATAATAGTTGTTGGAGAGGATGTGGTGAAAAGGGAACACTTCTACACTGTTGGTGGGAGTGTAAACTAGTGCAACCTCTGTGGAAAGCAGTGTGGCAATTCCTAGAAGCTCTAAACATCAACCTCCCATATGACCCTGCAATCCCCCTACTGGGAATATACCCTGAAGAACTCAAATCATTCTATAAAAAAAGATACCTGCACACGAATGTTTATTGCAGCATTGTTCACAATAGCAAGAACCTGGAACCAACCACGCTGTCCATCAAAAGAGGACTGGATTTTAAAAATGTGGTACATATACATGATGGAATACTATGCAGCCATAAAAAAGAACAAAATCATGAATTTTGCAGCAACCTGATGGAGCTAGAGTCTATAATACTAAGTGACCTCTCACAGAAACAAAGATCTGAGTACCACATATTCTCACTCATATAGTGGACCTTGATCATCCAATGCACTACTATAAGAAAATGACTGACAGTGTTGGGAAACTATGGGGG
>NW_007248080.1:296917-315114 GCF_000164805.1 Carlito syrichta | reverse complement strand
AGTCTATCATACTCAGTGATTTATCAGAGAAACAAAGAACAGAGTTCCATATGTTGTCACTCATAAGATGATCTTGAACAATTATAATGCTATAAGAAAGTGATTGGCAGTAATGGGAAACTGTTGGGGGGGTGATTATAGTATCATAAAATGATTTGGGGAGAGTTCTGTCTTTCTCAATTGCCTGGAATACTTTCAATAGGATTAGTATCAACTCCCCCTTGTATGTTTTATCGAATTCCTCTGGAAAACCATCTGGTCCATGGTTTTGTTTGTTTGTTTGTTTGGTAGTTTTCTTATGATAGAGTCTGTTTCATTGGTTGTTATTGGTCTGTTTAGGGTCTCAGTTTCTTCTTGTTTCAATCTTGGGAGGATGTGTGATATCAGGAAATCCTCCATTTCATTTAGGTTTTTGAGTTTTTTTCCATACAAGTGTGCATATTAATCTCTGATCATCTTTTATATTTCTTCAGGGTCAGTTGTGACTTGATCTTTTGCATTTCTGTTTGTGTTTATTTCGGCTTTTTCTCTCTTTTTCTTGGTTAATCTGGCTAGGGGTCCATCAATCTTGTTTATCCTTTCAAAGAACCAGCTTTTTGTTTCATTAGTTTTTTTCTATGATAATTTTATCTCTGTGTCGCATATTTGGGCTTTTACTTTGATGTCTGGATTCTTCTTCTGAAGTTAGTTTTGGTGGTGTTGCCTTTCCAGCTCCTTTAGTTGATTTGTTAGGTTGTTAACTTGTAGTCTTTCTATTTTCTTCATTTTATGAAGCTAACATCATACTGATACCCAAAACTGACAAAGACTCAACAAGAAAAGAGAATTACAGCCCCATCTCCTTGATGAGAATAGACAAAAAGTTCTCAACAAGATTCTAGCAAATCAAATTCAACAACACAGCTCAAGGATCAACCACCATGACCAATTGGGCTTCATTCCTGGGATGCAGGGTTGGTTTAACATTCACAAGACCATAAACATAATTCAGTACATGAACAGACATAAAACCAAGAACCAAATGATTATATCATTAATTTCAGAAAAAGATTCAACAAAATCCAGCATCTCTTCCTAAAACTCCTTGAGCACCAAGGCTTAAAAGAAACATTCCTCAAAACAGAAAGAGCCATCTATGATGAACCCACAGCCAATATCAATAAACAGAAGTTGAAAGAATCCCCCCTAAAAATGGGAGCAAGACAAGAACTCCCACTCTCATCCTTACTGTTCAACATAGTTCTGGAAGTCCTAGCCAGAGCAATCAGGCAAGAGAAGGAAATCAGGGGTATACAAATTTAAAAAGAGGAAGTTATGCTATTCCTTTTGTGAATGATAGGATTCTATCCCCTGCAAACCCTAAGGAGTCTGTCACAAGCCTCCTCGCACTGATAATTGAAAAGTTCAGATAGAAAAAGAAACAAAATATATATTTACTTTTCCCTGTATTTTTTTTTCAATTTACATATTTGGCCCTTTACTATCCTTCAAACATGAGCATATTAAATATGGAATTTTTATGTATTTATGTTTTAATGCACTAAATGCATACAATTAAATTTTGATGTTAAAAAAAACCTTCCACTTGTCCATTGGAAATACTTCAAGTTTACTCTTGTGTCCTATTGACATAGCCCCCATAGTCTTTGCTTACTTGTCTGTTGTACAATAGGTGTCTGGACTCCTATATCTTCAGTCCCAGAGCATTTATACAAGAAACTTTGTTTTCTCTTAGCCAAAATTGTATTTCAGGACAATAGCTATACACGTAGATAGATAGGCAGATAAGTAGACAGATAAATATAGACAGAAAGGTGGTTAGATATGTTGACAAAAAGATGACAAACTCTAAAATATTTTAAGATCATTTATTCTAAGACAACCTAAGGACCAGACCTTGAAACACTCATCATCAGGAGGTCCTGAGTACATGTGCCTACCATAGTTTGGTTATATACAATTTAGGGAGATAGAAGTTGCAAGAAAACATAAATCAATAATTACATGAGAGATTTTCATTGTTTTGGTTCGGGAAGGATGGACATGTCCAAGTGGGGGCTTGTACAGGTTATAGGTGGATTCAAGTATTTCCTGACTGGCAGTTTAGTGTATGTGTGTGTGTGTGTGTGTGTGTGTGTGTGTGTGTGTGTACATGCTCACACAGTTCCATTGAATTTTAACCTACTATATATAGATTTATGCAATCTCTACCATAATATGCAGAATTGTTTCTTCACCACAAAAAAAATCCCTGATGTTACTTCTTTTGATTCATGCCAACTTTCATCCCAACCCTGTCTGTGACACCTGTCAGTTACTAATCTCTTTTCCATAATCTACAGTTTTGTCATTTTGAGAATGTCATATAAATGTGATTATTACAGTCTCTCTTTTTCTTTTCCTTGCCAATGTATAACTCAATGTAATTTGCTCTCCATCCGGTTGTGGCAGATAAAAAAGGAGAATCAAAGTCCTTTATGACCCTCTAAAACTGTCTTTTGGGAACTCTAACATCTTTTAAAACAATTATCTTCTCTGTTTAAAGTCTGCCACCATCCATAAAGTTTCATGCACATATCAAAAAACTCCCTTATCTTTCTCAAGCTGCCCTTTTGCTTTACTGCTTTCAAAGTTCCTTAGATAACTATGCTGACTAATTGTAATCAGAAAAGCTTTAAATCCCACATATAGCCTGTGGGCTCCCACTTGGAACTGCCCTGCCTCTCTGGCCTCCACTACTATAAATCTTACATGTATTGATTTATGACTTCTTATAACTTCTGTCCTCCTAAACTGTATATAACCAAGCTACCATTCACTACAGGAAGTACATGTTCTCAGAACCTCCTGAGGACAGTGTCACAGGCCTAAGGTCATCACATTGGCCAGAATAAGCCATCTTAAAATATTTTACAGAGTTTAACATCTTTTGGTCAACAAATAAAATAACACAGTACATGACTAATCATAATGCCCTTAAGGTCCATCAGGTTGTTGCATGCAATAATTGTTCATTCCTTTTTATTGTTGAATAGTACTCCATCGTATGAATATGCTAGAGTTTGTTTAACAATTCAAGAAAGTTGGGTGGTGTCCATTATTTTTCTATTTTTTTCTTTTAAAATTGTGGGGTACAATTCAGGGTTAGGTATACAAATATTCTTTGTGCAGGTACCTTTGTTGATGAGGTGCTTTTCCAGCTTCTCCAGGCAGATATTGACTACTGTTAATCCCACCTCACTGCCATCCTTCCCCCCTGCCGCAGTTTCCTGCTACTGTCAATCCTTTTCTAATAGTATTACAATGGTTGTTCAAGGTCCACTTATGAGCGAGAACATGTGATATTCAGATCTATGTTTCTGTGAAAGATCACTCAGTATTATAAACTCTAATTCATCCAGGTTGCTGCAAAGTTCATGATTTTGTTTTTCTTTATGGCTGTGTAATAGTCTATTGTGTATATGTACCACATTTTTAAAACTCCAGTCCTCTTTTGATGAGCAGCACGTTTGGTTCCATGTTCTTGCTATTGAGAAACATGCTGTGATAAACATACATGTGTAGGTATCTTTTTCATAGAGTGATTTGAGTTATTCCAGGTATATTCCCAGTAAGGAGATTGAGGGTCATATGGAAGGTCAGTTTTTAGAATGTTTAAGAATCGCCACACTGATTTCCACAGAGGTTGTACTAGCTTACACTCCCACCAACAGTGTAAAAGTGTTCCCTTTTCACCACATCCTCTCCAGCATCTGTTATTTTTTGAGTTATTGATGATGGCCATTCTGACCGGAGTTAGGTGGTATCTCAGTGTAGTTTTAATTTGCATCTCCTTGATGACTAGTGAGGCAGAAAATTTTTTCATGTAATCTGTTGGCTGCTTGTATGTCTTCTTTTGAGAACTGTCTATTCATATCTTTTGCCTACTTTTTAATGGGGTTGTTTGCTTTTTTCTTTTCAGCATGTTTGAGTTCCTTGGAGATCCTTGATGTTAGACCTTTGTCAGACATGGAGTTGTCAAATATTTTTCCCAGTCTGTGAGCTGTCTCCCTGCTCTCTTGATGGTTTCTTTGACTTTGCAGAATCTTGTCAGTTTAATGAGGTCCCACTTGTCTATCTTATCTCTTATGGCATGGGCACTTCAGGTTTTTATCAGGAATTGGTTGCCAGTTCCAACTTCCATAAGAGTGTCTCCTGCATTTTCTAAGTTTCTTATAGTTTGAGATTTTACATTTAGGTCTCTGATCCATATAGAGTTAATTTTTGTGTGGGGGGATAAGTAGGGATCCTGCTTCAATCTTCTGCATGTGGTCAGCCAATTTTCCCAGCACTATTTACTGAATAGGTTCCCCTCTCCCCAGTAGTGGGTGGTGAAGGTTTTGTCAAAGATAAGCTGGTTGAGAAATTGAGGTTTTGCTTCTGGAATCTCAGTTCTATTCCATTGGTCTATATACCTGTTCTTGTATGAATACCAGGCTGTTTTGATTATTGTAGCTTTATAATAAAGTTTAAAGTCTGGAAGTGTGATACCTCCTGTTTTGTTTGTTTTTTTTTCTGAGTATTGTTTTGGTTATTCTTGATTATTTATGTTTCCATATGAATTCCTGTATTGTTGTTTCTATATATGAGAAGAATGTTGCTGGTAATTTGATGGATATTGTGTTAAATCTGTAGATTGCCTTAGGTAGAATGAACTTCTTAGCAATATTGAGTCTTCCAATCCATGAGCATGGGATATTTTTCCACTTGTTTGTGTCATCTTTGATTTCTTTGAGCAGTGTTTTGTAGTTTTCATTTCAAAGGTCTTTCACATCTCTAGATAGGAAGATCCCAAGGTATTTCTTTCTTTTTTGCGTGTGGCTATTGTGAATGGAATTGTGCTTTTCATTTGGATTTCTGTTTGTTTATTATTGGTGTACAATTGTCTTTTGCACATTTATTTTATACCCTGAGACTTTGCCAAAGTCCTTTATCAGTGCAAGGAGGTTTTTGGCAGATTCTCTTGGGTTTTCAAGGTATACAGTCATGTTGTCTGCAAAGAGAAATAACTTGACTTTTCTTTTCCTATTTGGATATCCCTGATCGCCTTCTCTTCTCTGATTGCTCTAGCTAGGACTTCCAAAACTATGTTGAACAGGAGGAGTGAGAGTGGGCATACTTGTCTTGTTCCAGTCTTCAGGGGAAATGGTTTCAATTTTTGTCTGTTTAGGAGTCTGCTAGCTGTGGGTTTCTCATAGATGGCTCTTACTATTTTGAGGTATGTTCCACCTATGCCTAAATGTTTGAGGGTTTTTTATCAAGAAGTGGTGCTGAGCCGGGCTCAGTGGCTCAGCCTGTAATCCCGTGCCTTGGGAGGCAGAGGTGAGTGGATTGCCAGAGCCCGCGGATTCAAGACCCGCCTGGGAAACTTGGCAAAACCTCATCTCTACAATAAATCAAAAAATTAGCCGGGCATGGTAGTGTGCACCTGTAGTTCCAGCTACTTGGAAGGCTGAGGCGGAAGGATTGCCGGAGCCCAGCAGGTCGAGGCTGCAGTGGCCGGAAGCGACCACTGCACTCCAGTCTGGGTGATAGAGTGAGACTCCAACTCAAAAAAAAAAAAAGGAAGTGGTGCTGGATTATATCAAAAGCTTTTTCTGCATCTAATGATATAATCTTGTGATTTTTATTTTTATGTCTGCTGATGTATTTCATTATGCTTATGGTATTACAAATGTTGAACCACCTTGCATCCCAAGGATGAAGCCTACTTGGATGTGATGGATGATATTTGAGATGTGTTGTTGAATTCAGTTTGCTAGGATCTTGTTGAGAATTTTAGCATCTATGTTCATCAAAGATTTTGACCTGTAGTTCTCTTTCTTTGTTGGATCTTTACCTGGCTTCGGTATCAATGTGATGTTAGCTTCATAAAATGATTTGGAGAGAGTTCCATCTTTCTCAATCACCTGGAATATTTTCAGTAGGATTGGCATCAGTTCCTCTTTGTGTGTTTTGTATAATTCTGCTAGAAAGCCATCTGGACCAGGGCTTTTTGGGGGGGGGAGGGAGATAGTTTTCTTATGACATAATCAATTTCCTGGACTGTTATTGGTCTATTTAGGGTCTCAATTTCTTCTTGCTTTAATCTAGGGAAGTTGTGTGATGTCAGAGAGTCCTCCATTTCCTTTAAGTTTTCAAGTTTGTTTCCATAAAATTGTACATAGTAGTCTCTGATAATCTTTTGTATTTCTTCAGGGTCAGATATGACTTCATCTTTTGTGTTTCTGATTGTGCTTATTTGGGCTTTTTCTCTCCTTTTCTTGGTCAGTCTATCTAGGGGACCATCAATCTTGTTTATCCTTTCAAAGAACAAGCCTTTTGTTTCATTGATTTTTTTTGTATTATCTTTTTGTCTCTTATCTCCCGGATTTGGGCTTTTATTTTGGTGATCTGAATTCTTCTGCTGAAGTTAGGGTTTTGATAGTCTTACTTTTCCAGCTTCCTTAGGTGACTTGTTAGGCTCTTAACTTGTGATCTTTCCATTTTCTTTATGTGCATTTGTAAAGAGGAATTCCCCTCTTACTACTGCTTTCTTGGCATCCCAGAGATTTTGGTAAGATGTTTCTTCATTTTCATTTGTTTCCAAGTATCTTTTAATCTCTATTTTGATTTCATCATTGACCCAGGAGTTATTTAGCATCATGCTGTTTAGTGTCCATGTCTTTTTGGGTTTTGTGGGAACCTGGTTGGTATTGATATTTATTTTTATTCTGTTGTGGTCTGAGAAGGTGCATGGCAAAATTTTAATCTTTTGAAATTTGTTTATGGTTGATTTATGGCCAGGGATGTGGTTAATCTTAGAATACATTCAATGTGGTGATGAGTTGAATGTATATTCTGTGGTTATTCGGCGGAGTGTTCTGTAAGTATCAATTAGGCCCATGTGGTCAAGAGTCAGATTGAGGTTCCTGATCTCCTTGCAGATTTTTTGTCCTGATGATCTCTCTAGGGTTGTGAGTAGGATATTAAAGTCCCCAGCTATGATAGTGTTAGAGTCAATATCCTTTTTAAGTTTGTCTAGAAGCTGCCGTATGAATGTTGGTGCTCCTATGTTGGGTGCATATATGTTTAGAATGGATATTTCTTGTTGATGGATTGAACCTTTTATCATTATGTAGTGACCTTCTGTATCTTTTTGTAATTTTTGATTGCTTAAAGGGTATTTTGTCTGAAATTAAGATCACAACTCCTGCTTTCTTCTGTGGTCCATTCACCTGAAATTTTGCTTCTAATCCTCTTACTTTGAGTCTGTGAGAGTCCTTTCTAGTGATATGAGTCTCATGGAGACAATATATTGTTGCCTGATAGTATTTTATCCATTTTTCCATTGTATGTCTTTTGGGTGGACATTTAGCCCATTCACATTCAGGTTAATTATTGAAATGTGAAGGTGTATCCCTGTCATGAGGTTCTTAGAGATTTGTTTTTGTTCCTGTTTGTTTGTTGTATTTCTTTTGATTTGGGGGTTGATTCATGTGTATTTTCAATCGTTTTCCTGCACTCTTGTGAAGAACATTGCTATTCTTTTTTCCTTTTCTTCTGTTTTAATACTTTCTTAAGTGTTTCTTGTAGAGGTGGTCTGGAGGCAGTGTAAGATCTCAGGGATTGAATGTCTGGGAAATATTTTAATTCTCCCTCTACTGATGAAGCTCAGCTTGACTGGGTAGGCTATTCTTGGTTGAAGTTGTTTATCTTGGAGAACTTTGAAGATTGGGCTCCAAGCTCCCCTAGTCTGAAGTGTTTTTGTAGATAAATCTGCTACTATTCTGATTGTTCTTCCCTGGTATGTAGTCTGACCTTTTTCTCTTGCTGCCTTTAGGATTTTTCTTTTATACCTATTTGTTTAGGTGAATTATTATGTGTCTGGGAGTTGGTCTTCTCATTTGTCATCTTGCAGGGGTTCTCTGAATCTCTTGTATTTGAATGGTTACATCACTGATGAGATGAGGGAAGTTTTCTTGAATAATTTCATGGAATGTTTGTTCCAGGGTGGTCTCTGTCTCTCTTTCTGACTCTGGAAGTCCAATTACCCTTAGGTTTGGTCTCTTGAGGTAATCACTCATCTCTTGAAGGTTTTGTTCTGTCTTTTAAAGCTTCTTTTCTATGTTTTTGATGCTTTGGGTTAGTTCTATATTTTGGTCCTCAAGTTCTGAGATTCTTTCTTCTGCTTGGCTGATTCTGCTTTCCGTGCTTATTAGTTTGTTATTTATTTCAATCACAGTATTCTTTAATGCTGTTATCTCTGTTATCAACTCCTTCCTATTTTCCTCTTGTCTCTCCTCAATTCTTTTTATTCTCTCTATTAATATCTTGATACCTGAGTTTGTAGTATTTGATCAGTCATTTTGGGGGCCCTTCATTGTTTGCATTCCAAAGTCTGTTTTCTCAGTGTCTGACCTCCCAGGGATCTACATTCTTCTTTTAGTTTTTCTTCATTTGTGTAGATTTTCCTCCCCACTTTTTCCTTTTTTTTTACCACCTTCTTTAATTCTATAGTTTAGGGGTGGCAGGGTTGCTTTTACTTCTGTTTGCTCAATCTTCTAGTCTTCCTTTTGTGGATCCTCTGGCTTTGTTCAATTCTGAAGCTGGACTGTAGGTTGGGGGCTATACCTTTTGCAGTTTTTAGATTTAATTGAGGGGGGGAGCTGTGATTCAAAAATCCATCTGCAGATCCCAGTATCCAGGTGTATGAATACCTTGGAACCCACTTCCCACTGCCTTGCAATCTGTCCATGCAGAGGGAGTATAGGTTTGCTCCCTGAAAGCAAAACGTGGTAAGAAAAAGGAAAATAACATAATGGGGAGGGAGAGGATGGTGGAGAGAGAGAAGAGTAAGAGGGAAAACAGACAAACATACTGACTAGAAAATGAAAAGAGACACCAAGACAGATAAGAGTTTAAAGAAAAAAACTAAAGCATACAATCATGCAGACACACAACATCTTTATTGATGTGCTATTCCCCTGCACAATCATGAAGTCCAAAGGGAAAAAAAATCAATAAGCTAACATAAACAAATCAGGTACAAAAATGTTATCAATAACAGTAAGAAGAAAGAGAAAAAAAGATGAGTAAAACCAACAGGAAAAGAATAAAAATAAAATTAAAACAAGGGAACCAAGCATGCTCTGAGATTGTTCCTCTAAGTCCAATGTCCTTTCAGCTCTGATCTTTAGCTCTCATGGCAGGCTGGTAGGGTTGCTCACAGCTAGGGTCAGTTGCCCCAGGCCTGCTGTGGAGCGAGGGTGGATCAAATCTGGGCTCAGTCGGCCTGCAGCCTGTCAAGTCTGCCACTCAGATCTGACCTGTGTTCAATCTAGCATGAGGGTGGGGCTTCTGTCTCTCCCATTTTGATGCTACTACCTTAGATCTCAAGTTGGAGGCTGGGCAGAGCTGGGTGGAGCTGGGCAAGGCAATGTAGGTCTCTGCCTGGTCTCAGAGCTTCAGCTGATCTCTGATTCTGCTGCAGCTAGGGCCGAGTTGTGGGAGGAGAAGTGCGACACAGCCAGTTGATGCAAGTTGGCTTGGCACAGAAAGGCTTGGGCCTCTTTTTCTTTCTTTGTTCTTAAGTCTCAAGCTGAAGACTGGCTAAAACTTGGCAGAGCTGGGTTAGGCAATGCAAGTCTCTGCCTGTTCTCAGGGCTCCAGCTGATCTCTGGTCCACCACAGCCAGGGGGTTAGCCAGGGGATGTAGAGTGCAAGACTGCCAGGAGTTGCAGGGAAGCTGGGAGTGGGGTGGTGCAACCAGTGAGGGAGCCCAGAGCTCCATGATTTGGGAGCTGAGGGCTTCCCTGGGTGGCAGTGGCTTGGGGCAGGGCAGGGCAGTGCAGCTGGAGATGGAGCCTGGAGCTCCATGGGGCCCAGGGTGGTGGTAGTGGCAGCTACGGCAGCCGAGCGATGTGTGGATCCGAGGACCTCCATCCCTCGGACCAGTGCAGCTGGCAGGGAGGAAAGCAAGAGTTTTTATGGACACTCACTTTTGTGGAGATTCTCAGTCCCACTCATTCCATCGCCATCTTGCCAGAAATCCCTCCATTATTTTTCTTTAATGTACAAAATTGCTATTCACATTTGTGTGTGAACAAAATATTTTATTTCCCTATAATAAGTACCCAAGGGTTTTTTTTTTTATAAACTATATTTCAAAATATTTTATTATATAGTTAAGTGAAATATTTACACAATACTAAAAAAAAAAACACAAAATAAGATAAGAAAAAATGTTAAAGGAGCCTAGCTTTGATCCTGTTTTTTCCACCATGTTCCATCCTCCCTGATAAGTAATACCTTTAAATGTTTTTTGTTCGTGCATAAATTTATTTTAATATAAAAATATACATACACACAAACACATATATTAATCCCCCCCCAGTCTAAGAAAAATGCTAACTTCATATGATATTCTAAAACTTTCTTTTACAGGGAAGAATATGACCTGAAAGTGCTGCAGTAAAGGAATTTACTCATCACATGCATAGTTGCCTAATGCTCCATCATGAAGATGAGCCATGCTTTATTCAGTCAGTCTCCCACTGATTGATGCTGAATTGATTACAATCTTTGTTACTGCAAGCAGTGCTGCAAGCAACAACTTTGTATTTATGAAAGACCTGCTCTGGCCATTCACATTAATTTAAATAAAAACATTTTCTGGATGTAATGAAAACAATACAGGTTTCTTTTTTAGTCTCTGTGTTCCTCTGATTCAACTAAAACCAACCTCCCACATCTTCTTTAAATTAATAAAATTGTCTCTGCTAACATAATCTAAGTAGTAGTTTCCTCCCTCAGATTAAAGCTACAATCTCTGGAAATTTCTCACTCCTTTGTCTATATAAACAAGTCTGCTAGTTAGACATATATTGAGACTCACAGTCAGTCTTAGCTAAATACTTGGTTCTTTTCTCTAAAGATACCAATGGCAGCTTTTGAGTTGTAATATTCCCCATAGGATGCTGGATGTAAATTTGTCTTCTGTTTACACTGAGGAGGGAAGGAGACTTTTTCTCGGCATTATCTGCCTTCTACATAGTTTCCAAGCCCTTAAGCTTTCTCTCAGTAACCCCAGGGTGATAAAACTCCAAATTAGGTCTCCAAACTGCATTAACTTGTGCTGCTTCCTGTGCTGAATTCTGAATCGCTCCGTAAATGCCCACATTCTACATTCCTATAAGAGTGACCAGCTTGAAGAGTAGAAGCATAAGTATGAAAAAA
This sequence comes from Carlito syrichta, assembly GCF_000164805.1. Lineage (NCBI taxonomy): Eukaryota > Metazoa > Chordata > Mammalia > Primates > Tarsiidae > Carlito > Carlito syrichta. The sequence continues at coordinate 303,858 of NW_007248080.1, read as the reverse complement.
TAATTGTGTGCATATTATTCTTCAGGATACTCCAGACCAATTGAGAAGCTGAGGAAATATAGTCATTATCTCTGCTACTAATGAAATGTATTTGGACTCCTTGGCATACACTAGCAGCTCCATGGCCTTTGTCCTGCATAGGCACAACAAGTGAGTCCAACACATTCTTAGTGACAGTCATACCCCAAGAACATCCCCTGAGGCACAGCCAACCTGGTCCTGTTGAACTTCTGTAACTCTTCCCTCCCTCCCTCCCTTTTGTCTTTTTGGATAACCCTGATTGTGAACCTAAGCTGCTGGGTGAAAAATACCTCTGCACTTGTGTCATCAGGTTTTTTTGACATTTAGCTCCTTGTTGCTCATTAGCAGTGACATCCACATCATTTGGCTCCACTTTACTGAGAAAAAAAAATTTCTCTGAGTATATCATCTGGGTTATACATTCTCTCTTGTGCATTCACTAATTGATTTAGTACCTATTTCTTTGTATATTTATAATCTTACTACACCCATTTTTCTGCCAGAAATTTAGGATTCAGCATTGATAAAAATGATAATAACCCTGCACTAATAGTTATCATAGTGTATACAAAAGCAAATATTGTGCAAATATTCAAAGATGATATTTTAAATTGGTGTAAGGTTATTCACTAGAGACATTCAGGAAATTTCATGATAATGTAATACACAGTTTTTTTAAGATTTGTGAGTTTAGAATCAGAAACCAACTGTAGATTTTACTTTTAAACTGACATTCAAAAAATGTATTTGTATTTCCTAAGTACAGTGGGTAAATGATATATCAAATGGGGAGAAAATGTTCTGAGAATATCCTAAATTGGGAAGACTCACATGGACTTCAATATATACAAAATCTGTAACTAATTGTATGGATAATAGTTAATCTATCATATTTAGGTAATGTGGATATTAAGAAAGATAAATCATGCAGAAATAAACTTCTTGCTGTAGTACACCCTGCAGAATCATTCTTTCCCATAGCCTCTTTAATGAGACTCAATATCCTGAAAATGTAGAATCTTTTGTTTTCACAAGAAAGTTATAAGTTTTAAAAAGTTTCCTAGTTAAGAGTTCCCAAAGTATCTTTGTTGTACCTATTGCATTGTTTAAAGTTCACATATCTTGAGATTATTTTCTGTGCTTATAATCATTCAGTGGTTTATATGGGGGCCTCACCCTTCCCAAGTCCCTGACTTTACATAGTATTTATGTGAGAAATCTATATCATCTGTTTCACAAAATAAACTAAATATCTGAAAATTAGCAAATCAACATGGAAAAATAATCATTGCAGAGTAGCTATGCTCTTTGGTAATCCAATTCAAAATTAAATGCTGCAAAATTTCTTTAATATTCTATATCTTCATATGACTAAACTTATTAAACAGATAAAAATACAACTTTATATAAAAGCAAGTTGTTTCTTTGACTCCTTTGATCTAAACACTCTCAATCAGTCAGAATTATTTCAATATAGGAATAACACACACTCACAGTGTTGTAGTTTTGTTTGTTTGTTTGTTTGTTTTTTGGAGTTGGAGTCTCACTCTGTCGCCCAGACTGGAGTGCAGCGGCCGCTCCCGACCACCGCAGCCTCGACTTGCTGGGCTCTGGCGATCCTTCTGCCTCAGCCTTCCAAGTAGCTGGAACTACAGGCACGTGCTACCACGCCTGGCTGATTTTTTGATTTATTGTAGCGATGAGGTCTCGCTGCCCAGGCAGGTCTCGAACCCGTGGGCTCAGGCAATCCACTCACCTCAGCCTCCCAAAGGTGCACAGTGTTGTAAACTCTGCTTTACATCCATCTCAATCCTTGCGTGATTTTCCTTTCCATTTTCTTTTAATAGGTTTTACTTCAGAAAAAAAAAGTATCTATAGCTATCTAACTATCTAGCTCAGTTTCAAGAGAGATACAAGTTAATGAACGCAACGAGTATCACTCTGAATATCCCACGATTATGGATCAACTGATATAAAAAGCATGGGAATTTGGTTTTGAGGTTTATATCTTACCCAATGCCCGACAGAACCCAAAACTTAACTCCAATTTGCCAAAAACTTAAACAATGCTCCACAATGAGAATTTGATTTTCAAACTCTCAGACTCACTTCTTTTTCTTTAAGGGTGTTGTTGTCGCTTCTGGCTGTAATGGAGGACGGTGGTGACTTACATTCCTGTCATAAATGACTGTAAAAGTAGACACAAATACAGGCAGCAACTGTTTTCAGGAGTCTGACAATATACAGAGCAGTCTCCCATGAGGTTTGTGGAAATACTGAGGTCCAGCCTCCACTCTCCCTGCCTGGCTTTCTGGCACTTTCCAAAACTGCTTAGGCCATGCAGCCCAAAGAGCACAGAATGGAGGCAATAGAGATCGGAGCTTAGGCCGATTGGGATTCAGATGTCCACTTCCCAGAAAATGGGATATTCCCAGAGAAGAAGCCCTATAAGTTTGTATGGAGTCTCCTGGGTGTTTAATGGATAACTAAGCCAAATAAGTTCTGAACAAGAGTTCCAAAAAACCCTGCAAGAACAGCTGCTGGTCGGCTGAGGCTGAATGAAGGTTGCAGAGTTCCACCCTGCCAGAGTCTTTAAAATCCTGACCAGCCAGTGGGGAGAGACCTCCCTAAACACCTTGCAGTGCTCAATGGAGAACCAGAAAGATCACACCTTAAGGAGAACACCTAGCCCTAGCATACATGCTGCATCTCTGAAGGAGCTCTCAACTGTCAGTAGAGGGGTCAGGAAGAACTAGAGGTAGCAACAGGCACAGGCAAGCGTTTGCAAATTGAATTATGCAGGCACCTAACAGATCATACTCATCTACCTTGTAAAGGTTCATCACGGTACTGATTGTCAGTCTCCTGGTAGTATTTAATGTTGGGTGTTATTTATCACCATTAGGGGCTGCTTTCCCACTTAATCTGACTACAGGAGTACATGACCCAGAGTGCCTGGGGCCATGAACCTGGCTGACATGTGGCTAGACCTTGATCAGAAGGGCTACAGCCCCCAGGAGAAGGAGGAGGAGGTGAATAGTGACTCTTCCCCAGACTCCACATAGACTAGAAAAAGTGTTCGTTCTTTTCCTCCATTGATGATTGTACTTCAAGTCAATGAGGCCCAAGTCTGATCTGGGGTTGCATCTCGTAGTGTGGTAGGGGGCTTTTAGAAAATGCTTCAATATATATATCACAATTAAAATGTTCCCATTTGTTCATGCAAAACACCATACCCCCAGTACCTGCAGCTAAAACCACAAGCCCTTTCCTATAATGCTGTGCTCAGTGTCTTCAGACAAAACCACAAGTTTCTGCTATTGTTACAAAAAGTATGAAACTTTGCACCATGAAAAGCCCTTTCCCCGCAAAGCCAATGTAAAACTGCGATCGAGGCCCAGCCTTTGTGAGTAGGCCCAACTCTGGCATTCCAGTTATAAACGCAGCTTCCTGCTTATCGGCCTCAGTGCCACGGTCTCTCTGATTTTTTTTCCAGCAACATTCCTTGGTACGTTGGCCAGGAAAGTGGAGAGTTTGGAGACAGTGTTTTCCACTTCCCTTATCACTGGGATATGACACCCAGGGCGACGGGAGAGGCCACCTCAGCTGACGCCAACAAATCAGCTGATCTGTAGGGGAGAAGCCCTCCTGGCATCCCGGGGCAAGGATCTCAAAAACACAGTGGAACCCAGTGAGGCACAGGAACTAGCAGAGGGAGCAGCACCCAACAGAAAGGGTAGGAACTGGGGTTACATGGAATAGACCTATCTTTGAAAGACAGAAGGGGAGATTGATCACCTCCTGGAGTCTGCTAATAGTCTCAAGGAAGGAAAGGGTTAGAGGCAGTGGAAAGAAAGATTATCCCGAGACAAAACCATAGACTCCAAGGTACTGGGTGGAGGGTTGAAGTTGTTGTATAATTGTATATAAATGAGACGGACAGCGGAAGGGTTCCAACCTGACCAAAGGGCCAAAGCGAGTGTTGATCTAAGCAAGTGACAACCTCATATAGCTGAATGTGGCCCCAGCTCTGTAATAGAGCTGGTCCAGGTTGGGGGTTTATACCAACCTGCCAATTGCTAAGAAGTGTCTGAAATATCTCCATGAGGAGTATGGCTGGAGATGGATGAAGCAATTAATCCCTTACCCCTTTTTCCTCTTTCTATATGTGACTGGTGTCTTTCAGGGGGAGGAAGACGGGTGAAGCACAAAGTAGAAACACCCCCCTTGAATGTATGTTGAAAAATTTTCGGCAAGGTTATTCAGGAGACTATGATGTGAAACTAACTTGGAGAAAGCTCCAAACATTCTGTGAATTAGATTGGCCTTTTGGGGGGTAAAATGACCCAGAGAAGGGTCATTAGATAAAATAATAGTTGCTGAGGTATTTAGAATTATCACAGGAAACCCAGGTCCCGGTCACCCTGATCAGTTTCCATACATTGACTATTGACAAAATGCAGTCTTTGCTTGTCCGTCTTGGATAAAAGCTTGCTGGGGAAAAAAATGCAAAATTTTGAAGGCACTTAAGTTGGTTCCTTCCAAGTGTCTGCCTGAACCAAACAAGCCTGTTCTGGCTAATGAAACAGAAGGGGACACACCAGCTCCTCGCCCTCTTATGGAAGGCTGAATACAAAGTCTCAAAGAAAAAGGCCCAACTCTGTCAAAAGAAGGTTAGGTATCTTGGCTTCCACCTACCTCAAGGGCAATGCCAGCTTGGTCCAGAGAGAAAACAAACCATCTGCCCAATCCTGGTGCCATCTTCCCAGCGTCAAGTCTGGGAATTTCTCAGAGCCACAGGATTCTATGGAATCTGGATACCTAACTTCTCTATTTTAGCAAAACCCCTTTATGAAGCCACAAAGTGGGGAGAATGGGAGCTTCTGCTTTAGGAATAAACCCAATAAAGGGCCTTTGAAGAAATTATACAGGCTGTCATCAACATGTCCAGCTTAGGGCTCCCAGACATAACCAACCCTCCCTTTTTATATGTGCATGAGTACTCTGGCATAGCAATGGGGGTCTTAACTCAGATGTTAAGTGTCATGGCACAAGCCCATAGCATACTTGCCAAAGCAATGAAACTCAGTCGCTCAAGGTTGGCCGTCTTGTTGCAAGTGGAGGGTACAGGAAACAGCCAGAGGGGTGACTCCCAAAATGGCGCCGAACATGGTAAAACCACACTAGACAAAAAAGGCCCTAGGTTCCGGCTTCTTCATGCACGATTCCCCTCGTGAGCAAAGTTCAAACTTGCAAGCCTCCAATCATTTCCCATGACGTAGCTAGCTTTGTTATACCCACTCTGCTCCCATGTCACTACTCCAATAAGAACCTAGCACAGCCCCTTCTGACCCCTGCCAAGCCCATAAATACACCCCTCCCTGCATAACTCTCTCTTGCTCCCTCTCTCTCTTGCTCTTTCTCTCTCCTGCTCTCTCTCTCTCCCTGCCACTCTCTCTCTCCCTCTCTTCCTCTCTCTCACTCTCTCTGTCTCTCCCCCTTTCTTGCTTTTTCTCGGTTACAGACCCTCTCTGTAACAGCCCCTTTAATAAATCTCTCGATCTCGGCCGGGTGTGGAGTCGTTACTGGCACCGAAATCCTTTCATTGGTGCTGTGACTCAGATCAAGTGCTCTCCCACCCTTATGCAGGTCTATCCCCATAGGGGGGGATCCCCGACCCAGCGCCAGTGGCCACTCCAGCCCTCCTGGACCTTCCCCACAGTTTTGAACGTGTGAGCAGCATCCCCCAGCAACCATTGGATAGGTGAGTTCCCCAGACACGGAAACTTGCCTGGGACCCCCGGAGGAAACTAACAGTTGATCATCCAGCAGTCCCTCCAGCCCCCGGGTGAGGGGGAACGCACCCCGCCTCGGCCTTCATGGCCACAGCGGACCCTGAAGGTTTCCTCTTCTCCTTTATTTCTCTCAAACCTTAAAATTCCCACGGCCACCAGGCTGCAGCAGGCCCCAGGGGTCCCACATCTGCTAGCCCACAGCGGATTCCATAAAACTCTCTCTTTCTCTCTCCCCCCCAAGGAATCCCATGGCTGTCAGGCCACAGCAGACCCCGGGGTTCCCACATCTGCTGTCCCACAGCGAATTCTGAAGGACTCCTATATCTATCGGGCAACAGTAAACCTCAGAGGTTTCACGTCTATTGCCCTGCAGTAAGCCCTGTTCAGCCAGCAGGAATCTCAAACACGCTCCCACCCGCCACCCGATCAAGTGCTTTCTGCCTGGTCCAAAAATCCTTGCGCAAGGTGCCTTGACCTCCTCGGTTCTCCAGGAGGACCCTGGTTGTGCCAAACCCTGTGATGACAGGCTTTGCCACAGCCACACTTCTTGGACAGCCGACTCTTTGAGGGACGCCCTGTTTAGTCCACTTGTCTCACCATGGGAGGCTCGTCATCCCTGCTGGCCAATTCCCCTCTTAAATGCCTCTTAAATAATCTCACTACACTTTCTTTCTCCCCAATATCAAACCCAAATGCCTAATTTGCCTCAGCACACAGGACTGGCCAACATATCCCTTAGACAACCAAAATCAGTGGCCCCCTTGAGGGTCCCTCAATCCTGATATCATCCGGGACTTGTATAGTTTCTGTGAGCATTCAGAATGGTGGGCAGAGATTCCCCTTCCCTCCCCATCCCACTTATGCCGCCACCTCCCTCCTCTATCTCTGACTTCAACCCAGCAGATAAACCTCCTATAGACTGCTTTTGCTATTCTACTCTTCATCAGTTTCTCCTCCTTCTCACCCTCTACCTTTACCTGGGAAGGAAGGGCTGGTGTCTCCAGCCGGGTCACCTAACTCTAGCCTCCAGCCTTTCTCTTTTGTCTTTGGAGGAGGTGCCTGACTCCAGCCTCCACCCTTCTCACCCCCCTCCCCTACTTGAAAAACCCATTCAACTTTCCACAT
>NW_007248080.1:295084-296375 GCF_000164805.1 Carlito syrichta | reverse complement strand
GACTGTCAAGCCCTGCCCACCAGCAAAACCCTGTCCCAAATGCAAACAGCATGGACATTGAGTTCATGATTGCCTCATTCGCCCAGAAGGAGGAGAGCACATGGCCCAGAGGCTTGCTGCAATTAAGGGATACCAGGCATCTTACACAATCTCAAAAGGGGATCTCTTGGGCTTGCTCCAGTCAGATCGACTCGCCCCTAACTTGGTAGCCCCAATGTCTTCGGAACAAACTATTAAACCAACCGAGCCTAGGGTGGAAATATCAGTAGCTGGTGGAGTTATATCATTTGTTATTAAAACGGGGGCTACATGCTCAGCTCTACTTAAATTTCCTGGTCCTTCCTTCACCCTTTTGGTTGTGGGGGTACAGGGCATTATATCCAGGTCCCTCATTACGCCATTACTTCCATGTGTTCTGGGAGATAAAATATTTCAACACTCTTTCCTTATTATGCCAACGTGTCCAGCTCCATTATTGGAAAGGGACATTATAACAAAAATTAAAACTCATATTATTCTTTACCCTAAGCCATTACCACTGTGCTTTTTGGGTGTCTTTTGTATAGCTTTGGATTTCCCTAATAGTTCCACATAATATCCTATCTAAGCCCTTCCACTGTATATAAACTTATTGCTTTGGTTAGAGCTCTGAGGTTAGGAAAAATGTAATGAAAGTTGTTGGTGTAAGGTATGTTTTAGTAAGAAAGGATAAAGGAAAGATAAATAATTGTATAGGAAAGAATCTTGCATGGTACATTTTTGTTCTATAATAAAATGGCTGGTTAAAGAAAGTATAGAACAAAAATAGAAGATTTAAGCATGTCAAAAAATGGTATGAGTTTATCGAACATGGTAGGTGAAAGTTTGTGAAAAGAAGTAAAAGGAATTCTATAAACACTCAGGCTTCAAAAAGTTTCCATAAATTTACCATTAATATCAATTACACTAATGCTAGGTCAACATGCTATTCAAAGACCAGAACATGAGCTTCTTAAATTAACAATCTCCAAAAAAAAAAAAAAATTTCTCCTTTAAACATTAACCCTCCCCCCACTGTCTTTGTTACAAAAGAGTGAAGTTTTTTCTTTTCAAAATCGTTGGACTATCATTCTGGCTAAATAAGTAACTTTTACAATAACTACTGTGATTTTGTGTTATAACATGCTTTTAAAGACTATGGTACTTAAACTCTTCAAGTTCTTGATTCAGTCTCTAGGGTGAGATAAGCAGCAAGCTCCAGGAACCACACCTACCCCACCCCCTTTTAAATTGCCTAAAGACCAGGTAAACT
>NW_007248080.1:270671-295064 GCF_000164805.1 Carlito syrichta | reverse complement strand
TCTATCAAAGTGGCTATATTTCCTTGTTAAAATACAACTATAGATAATTTACAAAAAAATATTTCAACTTATGTTGATGAATATATATAATTTACGGAACTTTCACTTTTCCAACATTGATTTTTGGGACAATAACTCTTTTCATCATTGTTTACTTAACAATCTTTGCCTATGCTCTCACTTGATGTTTTATTAGATCCAAATAGCACTTGCCTAAGGTTCTGCCATTTCCTGTTCATGCCCTTAAAAATAAATAGGTAAAAACATTGCTATGGCCCCACTCAGCAGAAAGTAGATACAAAAAATGATCTTTGCCCCATTTCCCAGGATTATAAAAATATTTCCAAGGGCAGGAGGGAAAAATGAAAGTTACCTATAAAAACCTAGAAGAAACTTAGTTTTCTTAGTCTCTTGGCCTCAGTGTAGCGATTAACAAACATTCAGACATTCTACTGAAAGACAAACAGCAGCCTATCCCATACCCCCTAGGCAAATCCTCAGATACAAGATCAGGCACTCATTCCTTTTTGATAGTGCCTCAATGTCCCATACCTCTTATGGGCAGGGACATTCTAGCCAAATTCCAGGCATCTATCACCTTTAATCCAAGTACAGCCCTTAACAACCCATCTCCCACAACCCATTTTTGGCCTTCCTAACTACTAACGATTCCCCAACTGACTCACTTCCTCCTTTACCTCCTTCTATAATAAATCCTCAGATATGGGACATAAACTCCCCCTCCTTCTTGTCCCGACTCACCACCCATCCAAATCCAAATCCAAAAAAACATCCTGGATTCAGTGCAAAAAGCTTGTAATCCTTAGCCCCTTTCCTTTCTTGACTTAATTGCCATCCTCCTTACTATATTACTTACTTGGTCAACACCTACAAATTGGCCATCCACAGCCAAAACTTTGTTGGCTATTACTTACCTCCTCATCATAACTAGCTTCATTCTTATTAAGTAAGTGTCTTTTATAGAAATTCACCCCTTACAGCACTATGTTCATCAGCCTAACCCTCCTTCCCTTATTAATTTTAACCCACCTCAACGGTGAAACAATTCCACCTGTCCCACCATTTTGCTGAAGATTCTTTGTAGAAGAGTCCTGGACTTCTAAAGACCACTCATATACCCAACGTCTGGCCATAGCAGACTGCCAGCCATATGGCTGCCAGTCTTGAGTTTCTATCCCCATGTCTCTCTCTTCCATGTGCTTCCTTGTGACCCTATACACACAAGGGGAATTTGCAACAAAATACACAATAAACAAACCTACAACACTGATATTATCACCCCACCTCCACCAAAAACGGGCAGTCTTTCTTCCTGTAATCACAGGAGTCTCTCTTGCCTCTGCTCTGGCAGCAGGAGGCTTAGGCAGCAGGGCTCTAGCATACAGCACTGCCTCCTCCCTAGACCTACCCAATAAACTACAACTTGCTTTAGAGGCTTCAGCAATGTCCCTAGCCTCCTTACAACACCAAATGGAGGCGTGGGTTTGAATCCCACTTCTGACACCAGTAAAAGAGTCAACACCTTGTCCCTAAACATCACTTAACTTTTCTTTTAGATATATTCTCTTCCAGGTTCTCTATTTACCTCCACAGTCTACTCCAAGACAGTTGGTTACTACCACCCTTGTGCCAGAACAAGTCGCCATTCTACATTTACAAGCAACTTTCCTGAAACTCTCACCTTCAGAAATCTTCACCTTCAGTGCCTATCTTTGGACCCTGTTCTGGCTGGTTCTGTACCCTCACACCACCATTCCCCACAATGCCCCCAGCCAGCAGGAAGCAGCCAGAAAGAATAACGACGCCCCTCCCCCAAAGAAACAGAAAAGGTGGCAATGAAGGGTACAGGAAACAGCCAGAGGGGTGGCTCCCAAAATGGCAGCGAACATGGTAAAGCCACACTAGACAACAAAGGCCCTAGGTTCCGGCTTCTTCATGCACGATTTCCCTAGTGCTTGCTTTTTCTCGGTTACAGACCCTCTCTGTAACAGCCCCTTTAATAAATCTCTTGGTCTCGGCTGTGTGCGGAGTCGTTACTGGTGCTGAAATCCTTTCAGCAAGCACTTGTGGCTACAACCCTTCTGGTGGCAAAAGCTGGCAAATGAACTATGAGGCCCCAACAGTAACCACAGTTCCAAATGCTCGAGCAGTGCCACAAAACCCTCTTAGGAGGCATGAAGAAAAAAGGGAAAAAGGCCATGAACATGAAAAAAAATCTCAAAAGTGCTCCAAGAATCCGATGAGAACCCGAGTCAATTCTACAAAAAACTCTGCAAGGACTTCAGACTATACACTCCCTTTGACCCAGAGGCAACTAAAAATCAAATGATGAATGCAGTCTTTGTCAAACAAAGCCAAGGAGACATCCAATGCAAACTACAGAAGTTAGAAGGCTTTGCTGAAATGAACACCAGCCGGATGCTAGCGATTACGACAAAAGTGTTTCTCAACAAAGACCAGGAAGCCCAACAAGAAACTGACCAGAGACTAAAGAAAAAGCCCACTTTACTTGCTGCAGCATTGTCAGAATACCAGGTACCTGCCCAACGTGGATGAGGCTAAGGCCGAGGCCAGGGTTGGGGAACAGGCCAACCCAACAGCCACACAAAGATAATGCTGGGACCATACCAGCATGTTAACAGACCACCCTATTCTAACAAAAAACTGGAAAAAAAATAAATCAATCAATGGGCAAAAATAATACATTTATTGGCCAAATGACTAAAACTTACCTGAAAATTGCACACAGCCTACTGGCCACAGAGTTCAGAAAAAGTAAAACAAATAAATCAGACATTAAAATTATAGCTAAGTAAGCTATACCAAGAAACTCACTTAGACCAGCTCTTGCCAATAGTCTATTAAAAATTAAATCAAGCCCTACTAAGCAGACAGACTACTCTCCTTTTAAGATCCTCTATGGAAAGCCACCCCTCTTGTCAGAAATATACAAGAGGACTTAAGCTAAAAAACATTACCCTAAAACTGCAACTGCAGACTTTAGGTGCAGCCTTAAACACCTTGCATCACCAAGTCAGAAAAAAGGTTACCAAAAAGTTTAACCACAGAAGCACACCCCTTTAACCTAGAAGACAAGATATAAATAAAAAAATAAAATGTACAGCCCCTAAAACCTCTCTGGAGGGGCCCATTTACTGTTCTTTTGTCTACCCCAACTGCAGTAAAGTTTGCAAAAGTAATCCCCTGGATCTACTACAGCAAAGTTAAACCAGTCACTCAAACCTGGGAGTGTGTGCCTGAGCCCTTCGTCCCACACAAACTGACCATCCAGAAAAAAGAAACAAACAGCACACTCTAAAGTTCGGAAAAGAATGGCAGCCCTGCTCTAATAACTCCAGAAGCGGACTAGTCAACACAAGGCTGAAGTTTAAGGAATCTGCGACCTTGCTTCAGCCACACTAGAGGCTGGCTGATCAACGCATGGCAGAAGCTTAAGGAACCTGCAGCCGGAATACAAATAAATTGGTTTTTTTAATTGTTTCTCTAAAGCAAACCTTTAATGTACCGCCGCTTCTTGTCTCATCTATTGTTAGAGCCTTCGCCCTAGTCTTTGCTATAGAGCTAGCAAAAGTCGCACAAACTGGACATGTGGCAAAAGGTTTTTACTAGTACTCTTCTTCCTCCTATAAATAGAATGTTTGTTATGAGTTAGTTACTTTTAATTTCAGTCTCTTTTACAAACCTGATCCACTACTCACCCTGTGCATAGGAGCTGCCATCCTCTTCCTGAAAACCTGCTTAATTCTCCCCTGCATAGACCCGCTACTCATAAGGTCTGTCTCTAAATTCACTAAAACCATGGTCAAACAAAAAAAAAAAGCAGCCCATATAATGATTTTAAATCAAAATGATGCTCTTTAGGCCTAAAAGGGTTGAGCATCAAAGGGGGAGATGTGACAGGGGGCTTTTAGAAAACTCATCAAAACACATATCACAATTAAAATGCTCCAATTTGTTCATACAAAATGCTGTGCTCAGTACCTGCAGCTAAAACCACAAGCCCCTTCCTGTAAGGCCATGCTCAGTGCCTGCAGTCAAAAGCAAAAGCTTGTGCTGTTGTTACAAAAAGTGCAAAACCCTGCACCATGAAAAGCCTCCTCCCCCCAAAGCTAATGTAAAACCTATAAAAACTGAGACCCCACTGCGATCTTTGCGACTGAAGTCTGCTGGGCCTAACACCAACATTCTAGTAATAAACACAGCTTCCTGCTTATCAGCCTCAGTGTCACGGTCTCTGTGATTTGTTTACCCGAAATAGTAGAGGATCACAAGAGAGGTAGAATGAAGGGAAGCTGAGTCTAGCTAAGGGTGGTGGCAAGGTGGGATACAACACCTCCCATGACCATATGTGCCCTGGGGCGACTGATGACTGCTCAGATGAGGGTGAGGTGCCCCAGGAAGAACTGAGGACCCCTACACCATGCCAGTGCACATTCACCCACAACATGACAGAGATCTAGTGCTGATCCAGCGGATTTGAGACCCCTCTTACAGCCCAGAAGTCTAGACCCCACACTCATTTAGGAAGCTGCAGTGAGTCTTTCCACCCAGGATGTCTTGACCTCCTTCCAGAGCTCGGGTCTCCACTACTCTGCTGCTTCACAGGCTATGCTCTCTCTCAGGCCTAAACCCGCGGGCCAGGGAACCATGGCAACTCCCACCCATGGCTTCTAGGACAGATTCTCATGGGGAGGTCAGAGAGCAGCGGATCACAGCCTGACTCAAGACAAAAGCAGAAAAAATTTAGCGCCACTCTTGTCCACTTGCACCCTTGTCCACTTGTTCAGAACAGTCCAAGATCTCTCTTCTGTTTTCTTTGTCATGGCACTATCTGAAGGCTTTTTTCTCTTATTCCTGACCAAACATACTGAAATTTACAAAACTGACTCTAACACCTTAAGCTACAGTCATCTGAAGAGCAATAAGTTAATTCGGTTCCCATCCATGAGTGGACACACTTTGGGACTCAGTAATACTAAGTGATAACCATTCCACTCAAATTTGTAGTCTTTGGGAGCATTGCAAGTATGTTTAGCCTCTGGGAGCATGCTGAGCTTGTTAGAGTCTGAAATAACGGTTCAACATGTTGGTCATCAATTGCTGGACACTGTCCAGAGATCTAGCCCCTTCCCTTCCTTCGGAACCCAAGGAGGTTTGTTCTGCAAGATATCGGGGATGCAACTGAACGCCCTTTGAGAGCCGAACTTGAGGAACCACATTACCCTTACCCAGAATGCTCTGGGCAGAATGGCAACAGGGCTCAGCCAATGAAAACACAGGGGAGGGGCGATTCCGAGTTTGCAGTGAAGGTTGGGCGGGACTTCCGGTCTCGCTTTGTAGCGGTCGTTTTGGCTGCTTTGAGGCTGCTTCATCACATCAAGGATTACGGAGGCCTGGGTTGGGAGGCAGAAGGCTCGAGAAGAAGCGTTGTCCCCACTGCACAGAGGTAAGTCTGAGGCTCGGCTAAGCACATGGTGACCTCGCACGAGCTGAAGACGGCTTTGCCACTGTTCACACCTAGGTCACCCACAGTTCCCGGCACCATCTGCCCACAGGCTCGAATCATGGTGGCTTTGCTGATGGTCGCAGCTCAAGTTGGTGCTGTGTCCTTTGGGCCCTCACCCGCCCCGACTTTAAAATCACAAGCCCCAAATTAGGGGAGCTTGTTCAGATCACTGCAGCCGAGGTTCTAGTGTTTAGCCGGGCTCAGGCAGAGGGTTGTCACTATCTCTTGAAGTCAGTGTGGCGAGACATGTAAGAGTGTTATAGATGGAGAGATTAGCATGTGCAGAGGCTTGGACTGAAATTGGCGTGGCTGTGTTGCCTGCACAGAATAGAGTGTAAAGAAAAGTCACCCTGGAACAGCAAGCAAGGAGATGTACCTTCTATTGTCACCAAACCGGGTCTGTTTATCCGCCCACATGGGAAAGCCAAATGCCAAAGCATCAGGCTTGGCAGCAGGAAAGGCTGACTGTGGGTAAGGAGATGGACGAAGTCACAGAAATCTGTCTCCACATACTGGATTTGCTGCTGTGGATTTCAGAGAAAGATTTCGAGGATGGAGTTTGAGGGTTGAACGGTGATTGGCTGGAAGGAAAGGGGATTTGAAAAGTCCCTTAGGCATATGCTGTTGCCTCTACATGCTTCATGAATAGCGTGTTAAGGAAATGGCGGTATTGGCATGATCTGGAGTTGGAGTTTTCACCTGCTGACATCAAAAGGTCATTCATCCAGTGAATTAATCTATTCTGTGCAGACTCCTGTCAGCCATATTGATTCTTACTGGTCTCAGTTTGTCAGCCAGCTTTGTTGCAAATGAAGGAAATCGTAACTATTTTCTTCTCCAGTTGTTTTTCTTCTCCACTTTACAAAAAAAAGCTCAGGAAATTTTGCTAGTTAACAGATTATCTAGCCCTGGGTCACAGTTTCACATTCTTATAGTGTTTGGAGCCCTGGAGGGTTGTGAACAGAGGAGGGACACAGTCTGCATTAAGGATTTTTAAACTTTACAAAAGCCACTTGGAGCAAAGAGACTGGTAGAGGAGTGAGGAGGACAGTGATGTACAGGGAGATTGAGTACTTGCCCAAAGTAACAATGCAAGTAAGAGGCATTACTGCAAACTGAAATACAGGGGTTATATAGACAGCCCAAGGTCACCTGGTCCCAGGAACTGCGAAGAAGTACAAGGGAGGCCTGAGCCTATGGAGCCCTTCTATGATTGCCTGCTTCTCATGGCTTACCTCTTTCCACAGGCTACTCTGTCCACAGAAGTGCTTATGGATCCTACTCAGGTGAGTGTCCCTCACTGCTCCCAGCTCCCCACCCACATGTCTCCGGGATTGTGGTGCCTTGGCATTTAGTCTGCCACTCTCCTAACCCTTGGACCTAGGGACTTTTGGGAAACCCCAAGCCCAGGGTCCTGGTCCAGGGGGGTTATATGAAATAGTCCCTATGTCTAGCAACCAATAGAATGAGGTGGAGAAGGTTATTCTAGGCAAAGATTCCACTGTGTCCAAATGCTTGAAGGCAAGGCTGAACTGGGAATGTTCAGAGAACCACAGGTCTCCTTCCTTTCTGGCAAGCATGAGAGTAGTAGTCAACCTGGATTAACAGTCTGAGAAGTAAGGCATTTTTTTGGAGATTATGAGAGTAATGGCATGGAAGTATGAGGTGATGTGACCTTGGTCGTAACAGGCTCTCTTGAGATTCAGACAGGAGAAAAACTTTGAGAGTGATGGAAAGGATAGAGAGACCAGGGATGAGGCTACTGAAATAGTCCAGGTTAGTGTTGGTGGTATCTAGAAATGGGGAAAGTGGCTGGATTTTGGATCTGTTTTTTAAGTAGGGCTGACTACTAGGTTTTCTAACATAGAGAGTGAGAGAGAGAAAGGTAGGTGCCAGGGATTGCTCCAGAATTTTGGAAGGAAAGAAGGGGAAGTTAGTAGAAATAAATTTCAGTGGGTATATAGAAGTTTTATTTTGGCTATGTGAAGAGCGAGATATTCAGAGAACACTGAGTGAGAGCATTGTTACCAAAACACCAGGAGTTAGGTCAAGGTCGTATTGTTCACTGCACAGAAAGACAATGACTGAGATGAGTATTGCCATGCAAGAAGGCTTTTTATTTGGGCTATATCAACTAAGGAGAACAGGGGATTCATTTTCAAATTCATCTCCCCATCCTACCAGAGTCTAGGGTTCATATAGTGGAGCAGGAAAATGGAAAACAGGAATTAGGGAGAGGTGAAGAAGAAGAGTTGATAAACAGGAAGGGTCTGACATCTCATTATCTGGATATGGTGATCTGGTGAGTTTCAATTCCTCGATACATAGGCCTGAGGGTTGGTTTTCTGAGAAAGGAACTCAGATAATGTTACCAGGATTCTGTGACAGGTCCTTGACTTCACTGCAGAAAAGA
Source organism: Carlito syrichta (assembly GCF_000164805.1). Lineage (NCBI taxonomy): Eukaryota > Metazoa > Chordata > Mammalia > Primates > Tarsiidae > Carlito > Carlito syrichta. The sequence goes on along the minus strand of NW_007248080.1, from coordinate 287,103 downwards.
ATTTCAGATCAAGTTAAACATAGCAAGGCAGTTAGTCAGTTTATTAAAAATGAAAGCAACTGAATAGTACACACTTCAGAGTGAGGTGCAAGTGAACACAAGCAAGTGTTGCACCAGGGGTCTTTGGCTTGTGAGTTTTATGAGCTACAATAATGAAGGGGTATAATATTCTATTAAAGAGGTGGATTTTTTCTAAGAGATGTACGGACAGTTTTGGGAGTTAGAGTACCACCCAATTTATTACTATAATGGATAGGGTCAGAACTGTTATGGTGTTGTAGGGTTTGTCATTTAGTATGCTAATGAGCATATAATGAAGATAAAGATGAAGGAGATTCAATTTGGTTATTTGGGTGCCTACTTAGGGGATTCCCCAAATGTACCCTGTCTAGTGGTTGGCTGTCAACCACAAACATCCTGAGCAGGCTGCAGCAAGCGTGTTGGGTGAGAGCTATTCTAACAGTTTTTTTTTAACTTTCTAGCAGTCTTAAAATTGGGTCAGGTCCTGCAAGAGTTTCCACAGGTTTCTGAATTTTCTTACAGCCTCCAACAGCCCTGATATTTCCTTTCTTCTACCTTCCTTTATTTTACCTGCCTACTCTGTCAATGAGACAAATGTTAAGTTTCAAGCTTTAAGACCAGGAGAACCAATTTCTATATTTATTCAATAAACTGTAACCATTAGTTCTATGGGAAAATTGGACCAGTCCTCCCTTTTCTATTTATAAATTGCTCAGACATGGGGGATTTGGTTATCAATATTTCTGACTACTTTATGCCAAGGAGGGGGTTGTGGAATTCAGATTTTAGAAATACCAAAGAATATGGAGCAGATCCCTGCAGGAATCTAAGAGATCAATTTTGAAAAGCACATGTTTCCTTTATGATTTCCAAAGACCAAAAGCCAAAAAGGGAGATTAATATTCCTGTCATAAAGCCAGTCTCCCATGGCTTGCATACAAAGCATATCAACTGCTTCATCTGGGGTGCTCCGCTAGGCATTTATAGGTGAAGTTGGATGGTCTCCTTTCTTTAGGTAAACAGACCTTACTGTGGCTTTTTTCCAGTCCACCAGGCTGGCTGTTCTCTCTAGAATAACCTCCTGTGTGTCTGGATTACATATACCTATCTGCAATTGTTCAGTAGTGAGCTGTGGGTCTTCCATCAACCAAAATGTGTTCTTCCACTCTGCAGCATTTAAAACCAAAGGCAAAGCTCCCAAATTAGTTACTCTCTCAATCCATTTTAGTAAAGTTTCCTCAGGAAGCTGATGATACCCTCTGGTTCCAATAGTTACTTGGTTTTGCCTTTCCCCCAATTTGACTACGTTCTTGGAAAATGATGTCCTGGCATAATTTTCCCTTGTGTGGGTACCTGTGAGGCTAGTTACCTGAGCCCACACAGAACCACATCTGAGCTTGGTCCAGCCTTAAGGCCCAATCCAGCACTCTCTTAATTTCATTTTAGCTGTTATAGATAACAATAACCAAGGGATTGACTCTTTCACTTTTTCTTTATTAGTTTGCGCTTCCTTATGTATCCAGTAAACCAATACCCTAGGATTTGACTCCGTCTCTAAATTCCATTGGTAAATTTTACCTTTAGTAACTGAATGCAGCACTTCAGCAGCTCTGTACTATGAAAGACTACATTGCCAGCCGGGAATCAAAGGTTAAGCTAATAACAAGCATAACATGGTTTTCTTCTGAAACATTATTTTTCTCTCTCTAGTCCCCCATTTCTAACAAAGACAAATCATACTAAAACCAATTTATTTGCAAAATAAGTTTTAGCCTTATCATGCTTGGCCTGATTATTTGCATAAAGGGCAGCAATAATCATTGTTCATATAGGCTTTTTAAAGTTGGCTTTGCTAGAACTTTTTCTTAAGAAATTTTTGGATTTTTTTTTGAGTTAGGGTCTCACTCTGTTGCCCAGCCTGGGGTGCAGTGGCATGATCGCAGCTCACTGGACCCTTGACCTCCTGGGTTCAGGTGATCCTTCTGCCTCATCCTTCCAAGTTGCTGTGTCTACAAGCACACACTGCCATGCCCAGCTAATTTTTTAACTTTTTGTGGAGATGCAGTCTTGCTATGTTGCATAGGCTGGTCTCAGACTCCTGGGATCAAACAGTCCTCTCACCTTGGCCTCCAAAGTCCTAAAATTACTGGCATGAGCCACCATGCGCAGACTGGATTCAATTTTTTTAAAGCCTCAAGGCCAGAATCCAAGCTAAGCTAGACTATGCTTATAATACTAGTATGAATTCCTTCCTTCTCAAAGTCTCAAAATATCTTGAGGGTCCTGAGCCCGTTAGAAAGTGACATTCCCCACTCGCCATCGGACAAGAATCCTGCAAAGGAGCCAAGCAGACAAGGCAAAAGGCCAATCTCGCCTAGACACTCCTGTCAGCTCTAAAAAGTCAGGCTCAATCTCCCAAAGCAGTCTGCTCACACCTGAAAATATTCCACTCCAGTCAAAACCCTGACAAAATAACCAGTGCCTCCAACTGTGCCCTGCCACAAAAGAAGACAGATTACCACTGAACTTAGGCAAACAATCATAATGCCATAAATTAAGAACATTCATAAATAGTTTCCAAATTCTGAAGAGATGAGGTGAAGACAAAAAAATTCCTCAAATTTTGTTTACAAGAGCATGTGCTACTCAATTGCTAAAGGCTATAAATAGCTCAAAATTTTAAAAGTTTACTCTGAAAAACAATACTAAAAGAATTATTACATTTTTAAACAAAAAAGTCATAAAAAATTATTTCAGTCCTCTATTAATTTAGTCCATGCAATTAACTCCTGTTCTGCCCAATATGGGGCTAGCAATCCTCATAAACATATCAGCATTCTACTAAGCATCCTGTAAGTTTTCTCTCTAGTCCCCCAGCACAATCTCCAAAATTAACAGAAATGTGCATTCGGGAATTCTTTTCATGAGCTTCCCATAGAAGCAGGTTTTGGACTGTAGCTAATTCTAAACTGATGTATCAGAAGACTCAAAGTAAAATAATAATTGTGGATGCTTAGGACAACTGTGGTTAAAGACACAATTGACTAAGCATATTTGGTTATTTATGTGGCATGCAACAATTTAAAATAACAATTATTACTAATAACACATACTAAGACATATTAGAATTTTAAGACTGTCATACAATTTTGAAACATATTAATAACACATTTATATAATTATAACCCAAAGAAAGATCAACATCATTTCATATTTGACAGCTGTTTCTGTATAATTTTGCCACACCGAATAAGCCTAATATGTCTCTTTTGGACTTCAGGAAATCTAATATCTTTTGTAAAAAATTAGTTTGGGCCAGGCTCGTTGGCTAAGCCTGTAATCCCAGCACTTTGGGAGGCCAAGGTGATTGGATTTCCTGAGCCCACGGGTTCAAGACCAGCCCGGGCAACTTGGCGAGACCTCATCCCTACAATAAATCAAAAAAATTAGCTCGGTGTGGTAGCACATGCCTGTAGTTCTGGCTACTTGGAAGGCTGAGGCGGAAGGATCGCCGGAGCCCAGCAGGTCAAGGCTGCGGTGGCCGGGAGTGGCCACTGCACTCCAGTCTGGGCGACAGAGTGAGACTCCAACTCAAAAAAAAATTAGTTTTGAGTAAAAAAGACTGAGTTTAGAGCTTGATCTTTTGCTTTTGGGATGTTTGTCAAATATCAAAAGTAAAATACTTTGTGTCACAAAATAGGATTACAAGTCACCATAAAGTCTAGAATATGATAATTCAATGATTTCAAGCAAAAATATTTGCTCTTTGATAGAAGGGAGACTCAGTTTCCCAAACAATAAAGCCTTTTAAAGACAGCATATGGCCAACTAAATCTGCCCCTTAGTCTCTCCTCCTTTTTCCCCTGCAGTTTTCTCAAAAGGTAAACAAAAATCTTCTGTTATCTTTTATTAACATTATATGAAAATCTTGTTTAAAAGAGAAAATAAAATTCTACCTTTGTATAATGTATTATTAATGTTAAGTCTAATTTTAATAAAAACCTTATAAATACATTTATTTAATTTTAATCAATTTGACCATAAGGTGAGATTTCCATAAAACTTTTCTAACTTTTTTCATTTTTTTTATTAAAAAGATCAAGCTCCAAGAAAACCCTGTTATTCTGACACAGGGGCCCAGATGCTGGCCTTGCATCAGTGTGCTTTTGCTATTAATGTTTAATTTATAGAAAATTATGAACTGATTTTTTTCCCCAAAATCAGCCCTTACCGTCAGTCTCACATGTCCACCTCTTCTGTGATAGTCCCTGGGCCTAGAGGAATAGAATAGTTTTAATTTCTGGCCATGTGTCTCACATAAGCAATTCATTTTGATTGTCACCTTCTTCCAGGTCTGAAGATGAGGCCTTGACTGATGTGATTTAGTGGGAGTTGATGCCTTTTTCAGACCTGGAAGTCAAAGCCCTGTACTTTAGCAGCATAAAGATTAGTAAGTAGGATGGTTATCAAAGATATTTAAGGCTCAGTACATTTGATCAAAACAGAATCTCAGTTACTCATTCACTCAGAGTGATCATCAAAACACTTTAAAAGCAATTCAGAAAGTTGCATGGATGTAAACACTTAAATTCTTTAAGTCTTAGTTTTCCTACGTTATAAAAAACCCAGTGATTGTGACATAGGAATTATCTTGATAAAACATAAAATCTATTTCTGAGGCCATTTACCAAAAGGCAAAGAAAGACCTGCAATGTGACTGTTTCTCCCTACAGGAAGCCCATTTAAATAACCTAAATGTCAAATCTGATAAAAAGGAAATTTGAATTAATCAGACACAGAAAGAGTATGGCCAGTGTCATCGAGCAGGGCCATAAATGGTTCTTAGAAACAGCATGGTAAGCTTTCCAGTTACATGGAACAATTTAGACATACACAGAAAAGCCAAGAGTACAGAATCAAGTTATACTGGAAGAAAGCATTGCCTTTCCAGACCCTCCAGATAAACATTTCAGCATCAAGTTATAATAGCAGTTAGAACTGGAGGAACAAAAATTATAGGAACTGGCAAAAAAGCTGAAGGAGAGTGTTATCAACTTAGGCCTTTTCAGGAGGAAAATGCTGAACGCAACAAGACACAACAAAGACACACTTTTGAGATATTGTTTCTCATGAAACAATCATTCTCTTCCTTATAATCTTCTTTCCCTAAAATACATATTTACATCCTAACTTTTTTCACTTCGCTCTTTTTTACGTCCTTGTTCATAAATAGCCTTTCCATGTTTATAATTTAAATCAACCTTTTGATTACTTCTGAACTAGACAAAATTACTGTTTTTCTCAATGAAGGCATATCTTCTTTGGCACATTTTATACACAGTATTTTTTGTTAACTAGAATTTTTAGCCTTAGTAATGTTAAACCTGGGAAGCAAGAAATACTGAACTATCAGAGATTAGCATTTTATAGGTGAGAACATTCCACAGTTCTTAAAAACATGTTTTCTTGTATCATAACTCTTTCTTAACTGGAAGTAACCCGGACATATAATGTGCATTCAAAATAATTTCAAGATTTTAAATCACACAAAAAGTTCATCTACAGCATTTATCCCATTTATATTTCATTTAGCAGCTTATATAGATTGCTTATGAGAACTGAGAAATTAGGCAAAGCAAGACATTATTTCCTTGTTAACCATTTTTATAACCTATGCAGGTTATAAGTTCAACTTAAGTACATCAGTATTTTCACCAATAACTCAGAAGATTCAGCTGTTTTTTAATTAAACTAGCAACATTAAACTAGCCTCATTTATTTTTTAAAACCACACAAAGATCATTTTGTTCTTGGTTGACTTGATAGTCTTATAACCTCTTGTGTCAAAACCTAACATCTTAAAATATCTAGCAGAGACAAATATAAGAACCAGATAGAAATGTATGCTGACGATTTCTAAGGCATTTCTGTGTTTATTTTACCAGTGTCTTAAAGCCAGCTTGTTTATTAAAGATTTACTTAAGTCACATGAACTTGAAAAATGTTTGGACTTATTTACTTAACTTATGAGTGCTCTCCTGTTTATAAGCCAATTTGGTCCCCTATAGAGACAATATGAATGTTGATAAACATAAACATATCTAAACATGTGTACACACACATAAACAGATAACTCTAGCTGTGAGATAGCAATACAAACTCACCAGTTTACAAACATGTTAATTCAGTGAAGATTGTAAACCAAATTTTGGTTAAAGCACTTCCCATGGTAGTTTAATTTTTAAAGACCAAACCTCCCCAGATTTCAAAGAATACTGGTGTCAAACAACACAATAAAATAACATCATAGACTAACCAGGCCCAACTCTGGTTAGAACAGCAGCATAAACTCTTGGATAATGGAACTCCATCCCTCTTTCCAATTCATCAGCAAAATGAATCCAGTTGTAAGACAGCACTACAAGTCAGAGACCATGTAGAGTCTAAACTCCAACCTCCCCAGACTCCAAAGAATGCCAAGGCCAAACAATATTACAAAAAATGTGCATTTTACTTTGTTCCATTGGTTAGTAACTATATTCAGATCAATTATGAAGAATGCATCCTAGCAGGCAGCATTCTGGGACTGAATTCTGATTTCCCATGCCTATATTGTCTCACACACATAAACAAAAATATCAAGATACAATGTAACTGCAATATTGACTAACAAGCCCCAGGACTGTCCAAACTGGAGCCATCAGAGTGCTTTCTCTCTCTCCGTTGCTTGGGCTTGTTCAACCTTTAAATGGAAACTCTTATAATTCCTCAAATTGAGAGCAGCAGATCCTGCTGTCTGATAACCATAAAAGCCACTCACTTGTCTGGACACACATGCACACAGTTACTAATAAGCCCCCTAGGAGTGTCCATACTGAAACTGGGTGCTTCCTTCTCAGTCATTTAGGCTTTTTCAGCCTTCAAACAGAAACTCCCTTGGAATTCCCCAAATTGAGAGAAGCAGATTCTGCTGTTTGGTACCCACAAAAGACACACACCTTGCCAGTCACAGATGTCAAATTTCAAATGCTGTTCTTCCTATGCCTTCAGGAACACAGATGTGGGTCAGCAACACTGGAGCCAGAAAAAGAGACCAAAATTCACCTCTGGCTAAAAAGAATTGGGCAACTGCTAGGAGGGTTCCTGAAACTCCTACCTTGTGGCAGCAGAGCCACAAATAATGCTTTCCCCATCAGGGAACCAAAATCTGTTGCGGAAACACTAGGGGCCCTGTCAATATCCTGTTGTTCTGCACACAGAAAACCAGTCACTGAGATGAATGTTGCCAGGAAGGATTGCTTATTATTTGAGCTACATCCGCCAAGAAGATTCATTCTCAAATCCGGCTCCCTGTTGAACTGAAGTTGGGTTTATATAGTGGAAAGTAGAAAACAGGAATGATGGAGGGGTAAGAAAGAGGAGTTGGTAAACTGGAGGGGTCTGGCGTCTCATTGTCTGGATGCAGTGATCTGGTGAGTTTTGGTTATTTGATACTATAGGCCCGAGGGTTGGTTTCCTGTGAAAGGAACTCAGATTGCCACTTAGAAGCATCAACTACACCTCTCTCACAGAGTGGACCAAGGAGAAGAGCCCCAGCAGTCAGACCCCTCAGCAGATTGAGCAGGCTGGGATGGATGATGCACCCCACATCCCACAGAGGACTCTTGGAACACACAGAGAGCATGGAGGAAAGAACTACAAGCTGGGTTTGGAGCTGGGACCCTGATCCTTGCCTGGCTTGTGTCAGAATTAGAGTGCTGCCTTGTGTGGGGGAAATGGTGAGTGTGGAAAAATAGACTCAGCGCTCACTACTAACAAAGACTGTGAGGACCCCCCCATCCTCACAGGATGCCAGTCCCCTGTGGAAATGGCCTGAATATGGTACAGCGGCATGCCACCAGAGCCCATGTGGAGCTGGAAATCCATCCAAGCTCTAAAGACCTACCACACTAAGATTGATCACATTCTTAGGCATAAATCAAGGTGAACAAATTTCAAAAGGTTGAAATAATACCAAGCATCCTCTCAGACCACAGTGCGATAAAAATATCATCACCAACAGGATCCTCTCCCCCCGCCAAAAAACACGAAAATACATAGAACTTGAACAATATGCTTCTGAATGACTTTTGAGTTAACTTAGTAATCAAGGCAGAAATAAAGATTCCTAGAAACAAATAAAAGTAAAGCCACATTTTAAATAAATAAAGCCACATATTAAAACCTCTGGGATACCATGACAACAGTTCTGACTGGGAAGTTTATAGTACTGCATGCACGTATCAAGAAAACAGAGGGGTCTCAAGTAAACAGCCTAATGTCACACCTAAGGGAACTGGAAAGCCAAGAGCAATTCAATCTTAGATTTGCTAGAAAATTTCAAGTTAAATATTAAGCCACAGTTGAATGAAATAGAATTTTTTTTTTTTGAGTTGGAGTCTCACTCTGTCACCCAGACTGGAGTGCAGTGGCTGCTCCTGGTCACCGCAGCCTTGACCCACTGGGCTCCAGTGATCCTTCCACCTCAGCCTTCCAAGTAGCTGGAACTACAGGCGTGCACTACCACACCCGGCTAATTTGTTATTTATTGTAGAGATGAGGTCTCGCCAAGTTCCCCAGGCGGGTCTCGAACCCGCGGGCTCAGGCAATCCACTCACCTCAGCCTCCCAAAGGCACGAGATTACAGGCTGAGCCACCAAGCCCGGCTATGAAATAGAATTTTTAAAAATCATTGTAAGGATTAACAACACAAAAAGCTGGTTCTCTGAAAGCATAAATAAGACTGATAGATCCCCTGGCCAGATTTACCAAAAAAAAGAAAATCCAAATAAGCAATGAAAAATGAAAAACACAATGTCACAACGGACACTGAAGACATTAAAAAGATTATTAGAGATTACTAGAACCTGCAAACAAACTAGAAAATCTAGAAGAAATAGAGGAATTCCTGGAATCATATAACCTCCCAAGATTGAAACAGAAAGAAATTGAAACCCTGGACAGTCCAGTAACAATCCAGAAATCAACTCAGATATAAGAAACCTCACCCCCCCCCCAAAAGAAATCCCTGGGCCAGATGATTCCTTGGCTGAATTCTACAAGACATAAAAGGAAGAGTTGATACCAATCCTTTGAAAGTATCCCAAGCAATTGAGAAAGAAGGAATTCTCCCTAGCTCATTCTATGAAAGCCAGTATCATCCTGATACCCCCAGATGGCAAAGACATAAAGAAAGAAATCTACAGGCCAATTTCCCTGCTGAACATAGATGCAAAAATTCTTTTTGTTTGTTTGTTTCCTGATTTGTTTATTCTTTCCAAAAATTTATTGAGCAGTTGCCAGGGAAGAAGTGCTTCCTGGGGCTGGGACTGAAATGGTGCGTAGGGCATAATGATGCTTCCCTTGCAACTTTCAGTCTGGTGAAAAACATGCAGAAATTCTTAACAAGATTCTAGAAAATTGCATCCAATAACGCATTTCAAGGGTCATCCATCACGACTAGATGGACTTCATTCCCGGAATGCTAGGCTGGTTGCACATATGTAAATCTACAAATGCAATATATAAACAGGTGTAAAACCAAGAATAACATGATTATCTTATTAGGCACAAAAAAAGCAGTTGATAAAATCCAACATCCCTTCTTGATAAAAATGGGAGAACACCTAGACATTGGAGGAACATTCCTCAAAGCAATAAGAGCCAAATATGACAAACTTGCCACCAACATCATACTTAATGGGCAGAAGCTGGAAGCTTTCCCCCTGAGAACTGGAACAAGACTAGAATGCTCACTCTCACCCTTCCTATTCAACATAGTACTAGAAGTTCTAGATAGAGAAATCAGGCAGGGGAAAGAAATCAGGGGTATCCAAATACAAGAAAAATAGGCTAAGTAATTCCTCTTTGCAGATGATATGATTCTACACCTAGAAAATCCTAGAGACTTTTTCAAAACCTCCTTGCACTGATTAATGACTCTGGTAAAGTCTTGGGATAAAAAGTCAGTGTGCAAAAACCAGTTGCATTTCTATATAACAACAACAAGCAGGCTGAAATCCAAATAGAAAACATAATTCCATTCAAATAGCCACAAAAAATAAAATACCTCAGCATCCACCTAACCAAAGAGGTGAAACACCTTTACAATGAGAACTACAAAATACTGCTCAGAGAAATCAAGGATAACACAAATGGGAAAACACCCCATGCTCATGGATTGGAAGAATCAATATCATCAAGATATCTATTCTACCCTAGACAATTTACAGATTCCATGCAGTTCCTATTAAATTGCAAACATCATTTTCCACAGATCTAGAAAAGACAATACAGAAAATCATATGGAAGCAAAAAAAAAAAAAAATAGCCTGGATGTGAGAAAGAAGCTTACTCGTTCAAAACCAAAGGATGGACATGGAGATCAGGTACAGCAGAAGTGAGACTTTAATGATGGTCTTGCAAGATGGGTGTCTGGTGGGCAGGCACACCCAGAGTAGTTACAGCAAAAAATTTATTCCCGAGTTCAGCGGTCCCTCCCCCGGTTCCTCATTGACTGAGGACCATAGGGTTGCAATCTTTCCCAGACTTCGCCTAAGGGGGTCATTAATCCAAAGAAGGTTAAAAGAAGTACTTGTTACTATTTGATTGGAGGGTTTCAGCTTCCTTATTTCTAAGTAAGTTTCATTTCCCCAGGACAGCATGACTGTTACCATGGCTCCTTTTGTTCTGTCTTTTGGTCATGTCAGCAATGAATCATTTATTGTCCTCCGATGATGTGACTATTACTAGCCTACTGTTGATCACACGAGTAGACTTCTTTACAGTTTTTGAAAACAAATGACTCATCTATTGTCTTTCACACTGAATAGCTAAAGTAAGCCTCAGTAAAAGGAACAAAGATGGAGGCATCACACTTAGACTTCAAACTTCTTGCAAGATTACAGTAACCAAGATAGCATGGTGCTGGTACAGGAATAGACACATAGACCAATGGAACAGGACAGAGAATTAGGAAATAAAACCACAGACCTTCAACCAACTCGAAAAGCCAACAAAAACAAACATTGGGGAAAGCATATTTAGCAAATGGTGCTGCGACAACTGGCTAATTACATACAGAAGAATGAAACAGGACCCCTGCCTATCACTATACATAAAAATTAACTCAAAATGGATCGAGGACTTAAATGTAAAACCTTGAATTGTAAGAGTCTCAGAATAAAACTTAGGGAATACCCTCCTAGACATTGGAGTAGGCAATGAATGCATGGTTACATCTTCAAAAGCAAATACAGCAAAAGCTAAGATTTATCAAACTACAAAATTTTTGCAAAGCAAAAGAAACCATGAAGAGAGTAAAGAGACAACCCACAGAATGGGAAAAAATATTTGCAAGCTATGTATCTGACAAAGGCCTAACACCCAGGGTCTACAAGAAGCTCAAACTAATTGGCAGGGAAAAAAGCAAACAACCTCATTAAAACGTGGGCAAAGGACATAAACAGACACTTCTCAAAGTTAGACATCCAAACAGCCAACAGACATATCAAAACATGCTCAGCCTTACTAATCATTAAAAACATGCAAATCAAAACTACAGTTGAAATACTACCTAACACCAGAAAGGATAGCTATCAATAAAAAGTCAAAAAGCAACAGGTGTTGGCACAGCTGTGGAGAAAAGGGAGCACTTCTATGCTATTGGTGGGAATGTAAGCTAGTTTCCAGCTCTTCCAACTCTTGTGGAAAGCAGTGTGGTGTTTTCTCAAAGAACTAAAAATTGAGCTTCCATACAATTCAGCAGTCCCTCTCCTGGTGCTACACCCATGGAAACATAAATCACTCTACCAGAAAGATAGAGTGTTCACATGTGTTCATTGCAGCACTATTCACAATAGCAAAAACATGGAACCAATCCAGCTGTTCATCGAAAATTGGCTGGATAAATAAAATGTGGTACATATATGCAATGGAATATTACACAGCCATAAAGAACAAAATCATACTAAGTGAACTATCACAGAAACAGAGAACTGAATACCATATGTTTTCACTCTTGAACAAGGGTGGGATCAGCATTCACTGGACACTACCAGGGAAAGAAGGTATAGTGGAGGGAGGAGGGCACATGGAAACACACTCGGTGCCAGATCCACCATCAGGGGGAAATAGAGCCCACTAGATGTCTAAAAACTTGTGTGTAATTTACTTAGGTAGTAAATCCTCATATGTACCCCACAACTCTTAAAATTTTTAAAAAGCCAAATATAAGTTTCAAACTTTAAGACAAGGAGTGTCCATTTGTATGTTTATTCAAAAAACTGTAACCATTAGTTATTTGGGGAAGTTGGGCTGGTTTCAGCATCAAGTAGACTGCTAGATGCCAATGTCTCAAACTCTAGGGAATTGTTGAGCGTAGAGACATCCAAAAAGTGATGACCACTTCATGAACTGAGCTGGAGCTGTGAGTCACATTTAAAAGAAGGATATTCAGGTCATGATGGCGATGCTTTTAGTCCACCTAGAAGGGGAGAGTGGGGGCCTAGGACTCTGCATCTCTTTCTTGGGCACCTGGTTAAGGGTAGTGGGTATCACAAGCACAAATGAGGAAGAAAGCTGAGCATGAAGGGTGGGTGTGGGGAAAGGATGTTCTGGCAAGTGGCCAAGGTTTCTAAGGGAAGAATAGACAGTCATACAGATACAGAGATATAGAAGTTATTGCAGGAAGATAACACTGAGGCCAGGGCTTTTTCTTATTTACAGCTCTATGAACTTAGCAGACTGGTGGATTAGTGCAGGGGCTAATGTGGCTGTCTGATAGTCACTAGGGGTGTGGGGGCAGGGTGGAGTATCTTAAGTCTGAATTTGGTTTTATGTGGCTACAGTTGACACGAGAAACAGAGCCAGGAAGTGAGGCTTTCACAGCAGTATTTAGGGCTGCCTGTGGCAGAGGGAGCCACTGGAGGTCTGAGGAAGTACTGGATCCTATTTGAATTTGCCAAGCATTCTTTTGATGCTGTGTGGAGGGTAGCATGTGGGGAGGCCAGAGAGAGAAATGTGGTGTAGGGCAGAGAGATAGCAATGCCTGTGGGATCCAGAGATATGAGAGAGGTACAGTCCGAATGATTATGTGCATATGGGGATATGAACCAATGTTCCCAGAACCTTGGCATTGGGGACTTAAGGATGAAGGGTGAGCCCAAGTTTGGTTGGGTTTGGGAGGCACTGCCCGGGGGACTTCCAGGTAATTTCCTGGCAGAAGGTGGGGCCCTGAAACGCAGGCTCAGAACTTAAATGGTGTCAATCCTCCTGCCTGCTTGTTGCTGAGCACTGAACACAGTAATTAATGGGGTCAGAGAACAAATGGCGCCAGTGTCTGATATATCTTCCAAGTTTGTGGAGCTTGGGAAGAGTATGGGTATGGGACACATATACAGAGAGATGGATTTGGGTTCTTGGGAGAGAGACTGTTCATGGTTTTATTCTCCCTTTCTTTGCAGGAGAATCTGAGCTTTGGAGATGTGGTCGTGTACTTCTCTAGGGAGGAATGGGAGCTCCTTGATGAGACTCAGAAACTCCTATACTGTGATGTGATGCTGGAGAACTTTGCACTTATCTCCTCTCTAGGTAAGATCCTCACAGCCACCCCAATGTTTTGGACTAGGCTCTGCCTTTTCTCTTTTCCCTGGGACGTATCTATCATTTCCACATTCGAACAGTGGACGTTGCTTTCTTTCTCACTTTCCTAGGTAGGTTCACTGGTTGGTAAGACTGAGCTTTTACACCGCCCAAGCCTCTTTTCAATCCCTTTTAAAACTATTTTTCCTTCTCCCTGGCCAAATAACCTCTCTGCCTCAGGTTATTCTCCCTTCCTCTAGCCAATATATTCCCATGTTTGCCTATGCCAAGAATTGTAGTTGCTGACATGGTGATGATTTATATCCTCCTCTGAGGTTCTTTTTGTAATATTTCATTTTCTTACCATGAGTCTGTGATTCTGTTGCTCTAAGGCAGTTCCAGCCACTCATGTGTTCAGCCTTTCCCTTAGTTCACACATCATCTAGGTACTATGCTCAAATGGAAGGTCTGGGGAAGAACTACAGTTGCTTCTCAGGACAGACATGATTCCAGCTTCACAAAATGGGCTCAGAGGGGTCCTGGCCCTATTTAGTGGCAGTGGAGTGGGCGTGACATGAGGGCTGTGTTCAAATAATATCAAGAACCTTTCCTGTTTCAACTACTGTTTTTTGCCAGTGCCAGTAGCCACACCTCATTTCTACCCTTCTCTTCCTAATCTTGACACTTTGTCAACTTGTCATTTCTCCTCAAACTTTTGGCCCAAGAATAATCCCCAACTCTCTGGATTCCACATCTTACCCATTCCTGTCCACTGCTCCTTCTCACAGTGTTCTCTAACATTGGCCCATACGTCTGTGTTGTGAGATGCACACATACCCTTTAGTCTTTGAACATGAGCTACCCTGTTACAATTAGATTTTTTTGGACCTGGGCACATCTTTCTGCATAGCTCTCATATCATCAGGAGACAAGTGATGAAAACCATTGGCAAAGGAGTGAGTTATAGATCCTGCCTCTCCTCTTTGCATTGCACCCCATCCCTTGTCCTTTTCCTGCTGAGGTTTCCTCTATGCTGTGCCCTTTGAACACCATTCCTGCACAACAGCTACTTCCTCAATCTGACCTCAACTTTTTTTCTCCTGAAAACAGCCCTGTAAACTCATATAGACTCATTCATTTGTTTGCAGATACATATTTGTAAGGTGCTGTCCCTTTTCACCAAAGTCAACGTGCACTTCATTGGTATTTCTTTGCTTTTAGGTTATTGGCATGAAGAGAAAGACAAGAAGCCATCTTCTCAGCAGAGATTTTCTGCAGAAGAATTGTCTCAGGTCAGACCCCCCAAATCAGATCCCTTTCCTTAGAAAGTTCACGCCCGCATGATGTGCGTCTTGATCTTGGAAGACACTTTACCTTTTGCTGAGGATGGGGGAGCACATCCCAGAGAGGAAAACTACACTTATGGGACATGTGGGAAATGATTCTTTCAGTAAAGATAAATTCTTCAGTAGGGATGTAGATAGGACCTTGTTTGTGAAGGGCTGTAGATTGCAAGTCCTTTACCTGTGGAGAAGTTGAAAGGTACTTTCTGGTCAGTTCAGGTCTTCTCCAGCATCAAGCTTCTTACAACAGGAGAAGCCACATATCACCGTCACACACACTGCCACAGTGTGTGGCAGCCATCACAGTGAAAAAATACATTAGAAGTGTGACAAATTCAGGATTCTCTGCTGTTCAGCACAAGAGAATTCACCCTGGAGAAGGGCTTTATAAGTACATCAAATATGTTGAAAGCCATCAAACATTAACCCTTACTTGTTGAACACCAAAGGGTCCAAACTAGAGAAAGGATTTATCAGTTCTTTGAATATGGGAAGGCCTTCACCTGCAAATACAGACTTGTCCCTCGTCAGTGAATTCATACTGGAGAAAGGTCTTATTAGTGCGGTGAATGTGAGAAATTATTTTGCCAAAGCTCAAGTCTTTTTTTAATTTTTTTGAGTTGGAGTCTCACTCCATCGCCTAGGCTGGAGTGCAGTAGCACTCACAGCCACCCCAGTATCAACCTGCTGGGTTCAGGCAATCCTTCCACCTCAGCCCTCCAAGGAGCCAGAACTATAGGTACACGCTACCACACCCGGCTTTTTTTTTTATTTATTGTAGAGATGAGGTCTTACCAACTTGCCCAGGCTGTTCTCAAACCATGGACTCAGGCAGTCCCCTCACCTCAGCCTCCCAAAGTGCTGGGATTACAAGCTTGAGCCACTGTGCCCAACCAAAGTTCAAGTCTTATTGAACAACAGAGAAGTCGCACTGGAGAAAGGCCTTATGAATGCACTGAGTGTGGTGACTCCTATAAGCGAAGCTCTAGCCTCATTAACTAGTTCACACTGGAGTAAGAGCCTAAGAGTATAATAACTATGGGAAATCCTTTTGCCAAAGCATTGGCCTCCTTCAACGCCATAGAATTCACTTTGGAAAAGGAGCTTATGCATGCCTATCTTATTCAGCACTGAAGCGTTTACACTAGAGAAAGGCCTCCTGATGTGCAGAAAATGTAGAGAAGCTTTCAGTCCAAGGTCTGGCCCATCATTGAAAGCTTGTCTGCAGCTGGTGTGAGAATACCTTCAACCAAAGATCTATACTTGTTCAGCATGAAAAAAATCGGTCATGGAGAATGACATTACAAATGCCATGATTACACTCCCACCAACAGTGTAGAAGTGTTCCCTTTTCGTCACACCCTCTCCAGCAACTGTTATTTTTTGAGTTATTGATAATTGCCATTCTGACTGCAGTTAGGTGGTATCTCAGTGTGGTTTTGATTTGC
>NW_007248080.1:258682-270450 GCF_000164805.1 Carlito syrichta | reverse complement strand
GAGGTCCCACTTGTCTATCTTCTCTCTTAATAAAAAAGAACAAAATCATGAATTTTGCAGCAACCTGGAGGGAACTAGAGTCTATAATACTGAGTGACCTCTCACAGAAACAAAGATCTGAGTATCACATGTTCTCACTCACATAGTGGACCCTGAACATCCAATGTAATACTATAAGAAAATGACTGACAGTAGTGGGAAACTATGGGGGGGAAGGGAGATGGGATTAACAGTAGTAAATATCTATCTGGGGACGGGGAGACACCTCTTATCAACAAGGGTGCCTGAAGGAAGCATATTTGTATACCTAACCCTTAACTGTACCCCACAATAGCATAATAAAAAAATATTGATTATAAAAAAATGCCGTGATTGTAGGAAAGCCTTCCATCAAAGTTCTGCTCAGCATAGAAGTCACACAGATAGGCTTTATGAGGGCAGTGAATTGAGAAAATCTTCACCCAAGGATTTAATCTCATTCAGCACCAGACAAGTCCAAACTTCAGTAAGATCCTATGAGTGTAGTATATGTGGGAAGGCTTTCCGCTGAAGGTCGTACCTCATTGAGCATACAGGAGATGAACAATATCCTTGATCAGTATAACAACACTAGAGAAAAGCCTTTGTGAGGAACGTATCTACCTGAAGTTGAACTTTATTCTGTGGGGAGATTCCTCATAATTTCCAATTTTGTGGAAATCTTTCAAGAACTGTCTCACAATTTCTACCCTACCCAGGACCCTTGCCAGATTGATATCACTGCAAGTTTCTGTTGCAGAAACCATCCCACCTTCACTACTTGGTAGGTCCCCACAGTGGCCAGTTTCAAACTGTCAACATGATGTCACTGAACATGGAGTTTAGAAGAGATGTGTGATAGCACATCATTACAAGATAGTCTCTTCCCACCATACTGGTAAAGTAGCCATAAATAAACCCAAGAACACAGATAATAGTAAAATAATTAGAAAGAGACAAGTTTTGAGTTTTAGTACTTTGGATTTTATAACAGCTTTATTAAGGTACAATAAATAAATAAACTGAATATATTTAAAGTGTGCAGTTTTATATTTTAATATATGCTTGCACTCTTGAAACAAAAAAAATTTCTCCTTTCTAGTCATTCGTATAAATGTAAAATATTGCTATAAGGACTTCTACCTTTTGTAATACATATTTTCAAATATGCATAAAACTAGAGAAGACTGTTTTATGAAACTTCCATTATTTATCATTTCATGGCCATTCTTGATTAATCTGTTCAGTGCACATTGCTGGGTTATTTATGATCACACACATTATGTCATTTAATTCATAACCTCACACATAATAAAAATATTCCATTTTGTCATAAAACATATCATCAGAGCTCAGGTTTTTTGTTTAAAAAATGTGATTGTCTTTTAAGGCAGTTAATTGCCATAAGGATCCAAAATGTATCTATATTGCTTTTAGGAAGCATGCCTCCTGTGTCTCTTAACCTATAGTGATAGCTTGCTTCCTTTTTATTTTTATTTGTTAAGTTGCTGGATCATTTGTTCATTATAGTTTGTCACATTCAAGATTTAGTTTATTGCATTTTTCTGATGCTATTTAACATGCTTATCTTCCTCTCTTTCCTGGATATTGATGAGAGGCATAATTGAGGTCTACTCTTAGCAGACAGGTATGTGATGGTGACACACCTGGAAACATGTAGTGTTACATGTTTTGCTGCACTGGAAACAAAAATATTTGAGATACTAAATGTGCTAGGTATGCAATGGTAACACTGCAGCACAACCTAGAACCGTGTATGTGTGTCGGGGATTCTGGGTGATAAGTTTGTAATACACCTAACTACAACCTGGGGATTCCCCAACACACACTCTGGGGACACTGTGGGACTGGTGTTAGTATGCTAATACTTCTCAAAACAGCCTAGACCTTACCACACATATACAACTTCCATAAGAGAAAAGATGTGTGGCAGAGACACGAGACACAGTATTAGACAACCAAGACATTGAAAATACATCCTATTAGACAGGATAGAAGTACTGACACACCACAGCAAGTATGGTGACACAAATACTCCATGGAGACTTATGAGATGGGCATGTGACAGGGATACCCCAAAGCCTGGTGTGTAGGCCACATGCACACAATCACATAGTCTCCATGAGCCAAGTGTGATGGGACAAGAACCTGGCTTGGAAAGAACAACACTCCTTCCATTCCTGTAAGTTTTATGATGTACTCATGGGTGTCGGAACAGGAAAGTGGGATGTAAATCTTGGCACAGGCTAGAGATTCACCCATGTTTGATGATTGAGTGTAATCTCAAAAGGACACATGGAGGGAGGAAATCAGCCCAAGCTGAGTTGCAGAGCGTTTACTTGAAACACTATGAAGGCTTGAAAACAGTGATTTGACTGAAGCAGGATGGCAGGGGGTTTGGGGGTTTTATAGGAGAAAGCCAGTTTTAGAATGATTGGTCAAGGGTGGTTCTGGGAGGTAGGGAATGCTCTTGTGGATTAGCAGCCATGTTGGGTTATTTGCATTTTATGCAGAAGAGGGTAAACATTTAGGGCTAGTCACACGTAAGAGGGTCTGAGGAAGAACAGCCATGCACTAGGCTAGGCACTAGGAACATGCAGGGGCCGCATTGGCATGATTGATTCTGCAGGATTCTGCCCAATGTCCACAATATTGTCAGTGACAATTGGTTAACATTTGAGAATTGAGACTTAGATGAGGAGGCACCTGAAGTGGTATTTGAAGGATAACCAGCAGGACCCTGAGTATGACTCATTGCATGTGACAGTCATGGCCAGGGATATGTCTGGCTGACACCAATGATCCCATTAGGGATGCCCTGGAGGGGACATTGTCATCCTTGGGAAAAGCATTGAAGTGAGGGCAGAAAGTTTTGGGGGAGAGGCACTGTGCAGTCATGGAGAAGGTCTGGGGAGCCCCCCGGTGGAGATGATGGGATATGGTCAGTTGATGGTCTGGGGTTCAGCAGACAGTGGGCAAAATCTCAGAGTCCCAGCCTAGGTGGAAAAGCAAACAGGGTTATGGGGAGGAGAGATGGGATATTTATAGTTCAGGACCCTTTAGGGACCGCAGACCTCTTACCTCCTCACTATGTCCTTCCCTACACTCTAACCCAGGCTAGACCACCTCAGCCTGGTGGATAGTGGGTGTGCAGTTGGCTGCATGGCCAGGGACACCTGAGTGTCAACCGTGGATACCAGGTGTAGGGTAGCCTTATTTAATCCATGAGATTCTGTCCATGTTCTCTGTTTCCCATGCCATCCCCCCAGTCCCCTGTGTTCCCTGCACCTTTCTTAGCCCTCCTGTCTTTCCTGCCACCTTAATCCCCTCACATTCCTGGGTCCTTTTGTCCCCAGGGTATTAGTGAAAAAGAGATGGGGCTTCCCATCTGTTGGTGGCAGTGCAAACTAGTTCAGCCTCTATGGAAAGCAGTGTGGTGATTCCTAAAATAACTAAAAATTGACCTTCCATATGATCCAGCAATCTCTCTTCTGGGGGTATACCCAGAGGAGCATAAATCATTCGACCAAAATGATACCCGCACGTGCATGTTTACTGCCACACTATTCATAATAGCAAAAACATGGAACCAACCCAACTGCCTATCAAAAGTGGACGGATAAAGAAAATGCGGTACGTATACATGATGGAGTATTATACAGCCATAAAGAAGAACAAAACCATGGACTTCACAGCAAATTGGATGAAGTTGGAGATCATCATACTTTGCAATATATCGCAGAAACAAAGAACTGAATACTGCGTGTTCTCACTCATAACTGGGACCTGGACATTAATCACATTAGCACAAAGGAGGGATTGGCAGTTGCTGGGCATTGCCAGGGGAGGGAGAGAAGGAGAGACACATAACAACACAAAGGGTACCTGGTCCCATACCAGGGGAGGGCCAGTAGGAGGCCCAAACTTCACTTGCATGCAGCCTACTTGCAGAGCTAATCCTTACATGCATCCCACATCTCTAGAATAAAATAAAATTTAATTTAAAACATAAGTAAACAAATAAATGAAGAACAAAGTCATGGACTTTGCAGCAAATTGAATGGAGTTGGAGACCATCACACAAAGTGAACTATCACAGAAACAGAGAACTGAAGGCTGCGTGTTCATACTCATAAGTGGGCCCCAAACATTAGTCACACTAGCACAAGGGAGGGACTAGAAGTCACTGAGCACTGCTAGGGGTAAGAGAGAGGGAGGAGGAAGGGACATGTGGCAACATAGAGGATACCTAATTCACTACCAGGGAGAGTGATGACCAGTTAGAAGCCCAAACTTCACCTGCACACAGCCTATGTATGTAATTAACCCTCACTGTACCCCATGTCTCTATAATAAAATAACATTTTAAAAAACAAAGCAAAAAGGACTGAGAAGTATCCAAAATTAATTACAGACACCCACCATACATGCAGGAGGAAGAGCAAAGCAAGATAAATGCCAAACAGTCTATACCTAGGCATATAATATTCAAATTGCAGAAAACTAGGAAAAAGAGAAAAATCTCAAAAGAAATTAGAGGTAGGGGAGAAAACAATTTTTCTATGAAGAAACAAGAATAAGAATTACATTAGACTTTTCTCCAGAAACAATTCAAATGAGAAAAGAGTGGCATGAACTATTTAGTATTGAAAGGAAAAGCCCACCAACCTAGAATTCTGTATCTGGTAAGGTAAAATTATACTTCAAAAGTGAAGGAGAAATAGACTTTCTTACAAAAACAAAATCCAAGGGAACCCCTCTTGCAAGAAATGTTCTCCTGAGATTAGGAAAGTTATATGCCTGTACTGCATAACAATGTTTTAGTCAACAGTGGATCACATATATGCTGTAGTCCCATAAGATTATAATAACATACTTTACCTTTTATATATTTGGGTATGCTTAAATACACAAATACTTCCCATTATGTTGCAATTGCCTACAGTATTCAGTACAGTAACATGCTGCACATGTTTGTGGCCTAGGCGTAATAGGCTATATCATATAGCATAGGTGTGTAATAGGCTGCACACCTATCTGTGTAAGTACACTCTGTGATGTTAGCATGAGGATTAAATTGCCTAACAGATTCCTCAAAACACATTCCCATTGTTAAACAACACACAACTATTGTTAAAGAAGGAATAAATGAAGGTAAAATAAAAACTTTAATTCCTTAATTGATCTAATAAATAACTTCTTTGTTGAAAGTAATATTATGTTGAATATAGCAAGGGTAAGTGAAGCAAACAGCAGCAATAAACAGCAATATTATAATGGACAATAGTGGAGAATTGGGTATACAGCTGTTGTTAGAAACCAACCATTTTTTATAGGTCATATTAAATCTCATTCAGGACTCCCTGGACTTCTAAGTCAAGGTAATCAATTAGCAAATCTCATGACAAAATTAGCCATGTGCCTCTCCCTTGAAGATGCTTTAGTCAATTAGGTTCAGCAATCCCATAAAATTCACCACCAAAATGCTGCAGCTTTAAGATACCAGTTTCACATTCCAAGGGAGACAGCCTATTAACCCTCTCCCCTCTGAGGTTTTGCTTTTCACAGTTGGGTATTGCAAAACAATTAAAAACTGATAATGCTCCTGCTGAGGCCCTTCTGTTGTTGTCCCTTGGTATCTGAGGGATTGGTTTTAGGATCCCTCTTCCCTCCCCAAAAGATATGAAAATCCCTGAATGCTCAAGTCCTTTACAGTAGACTTTCCACATCTATGTATTCCTTGCGTGCGGAGGACTGACTATACTCTGTTATAAGGTAACTGCACTACCTGTAAAGAGTTATAGTGTAAAATTGAAAGTGTACTTAGATTAGTAGTATATATTACAAGTCTAGAGCAACCACTAAAAAAATAGAGTGGAAGATAAAGAAACAAAGAACAAGTTCAACAAATAGAAAAGAGTTACAAACATGGTAGACATCCATCTAATTATATCAATAGTTACTTTAAATGTGAATGACTAATATATACAAATTAAAGATATAAACTCTTTGATTGAATAAAAAATAAGATCCAACTACAAGTTGTCTCCAAGAAACCCACTTTAAATATGAAGCCACTAATAGGTTAAAAGTTAAGGAATGGACAAAGATATATCATGCTGACACTAATCAAAAGGAAGGAGTAGTTATATTAATATCAAACATCAGAGCATGGAACATTTCAAGGATAAAGAGCAGTATTACCTGATGATAAAGGATCAGTTCTTCAAGAAAAAATAATAATCTTTAATGTGTATGTACATAACAAAGCACCAAAATCTATGAGATGAATTTAAACTCGACAGTAAAAAAACAAACAACCCAAATAAAAAATGGGCAAAAGATCTGAACAATTACCTTATCAAAGAAGATATACAGAAGGCAAGCAAACATATGAAAAGATGCACATCATATGTCATTAATGAATGCAATGAAGACATTAACAAGATACCCCTACACATCTATTAGAATGACTAAAATCTTAAAACTGATAATGCCAAATGCTGATGAGTATGCAGAATAAAAGGAACTCATTAATTGATTCTGGGAATGTAAAATGGTATAACCATTGTTATGGACTAAACTGTGTCTCCCCAAAGATTTATATTTTGCAAACCTAACCCCAATGTGACTGTATTTGAAGACAGAGCCTTTTGGGAGCTAATTAAGGTTAACTGAAATCATAAGGGTGGGGCTGTAACCTTATAGGACTCGTGTCCATGTTAGAAGAGAAAGAGGCATCAGAGAAGCCCCTTCCCTTTCTCTTCCCTGCCCTCCCCACATGGCCATGTGAGGATACAACAAGAAGGCAATCATCTGCAAGCAAGAAAAAGAGTCATTAACAAAAACAGCATTTTTCCACCATCTTAATCTTGGTCCTCTATCCTCCAGAACTATGAGAAAATAAATTTCTGTTTTTCAGGTGACCCAATCTGTGGTATTTTGTTAATGCAGCCCTAGCTGACTAATACAACCACTTTGTAAGACAGTTTGGCAATTTCTAAAAAGTTAAACAATAGTTATACCATGTGATCCAGAAGCCACATGCCTATGTATTTCCCCAATTGAGTTGAAAACTATCAATATGGTAAGATCAATGGTTGCCAAGAGTTTGGAGGAAGGTTAGAGGGATGAGTGGGTGAAGTACAAGGGATTTCTATAGCTATGAAACTATCTCCTGTGATATTGTTATGCATTTGTCAAAACCCATAAAATTGTACAACACAGAGTGAGCCTAAATGTATGCAAATTAAAGTAATAAACTAGGAGTTTAGGGGGATCCCAGAAAATAATGTAGATGGTGACAAGTGAATCTGACTGTGCTACAAATGCATGGGACAGATTCACAGGAGTGGGGGGAAAGAGGCTGACCTGAGTAACTTTGGAAATGAATGAAGTCTATAAGACTAAAGTTAAAATGAACTACATATATGCACTGTACTCTAGTTAATACAGTTGTTCCCGTGAGTTTACAAGTTAACAATTCTGATGCTGCTATACACGTATATTGGAATTCAACTATTAAATAAATAGATGGTGGATGATGGGAGCCAAGTTTCTCACTGTTGGAGTAGGAATTTACAGATAAGTAAGGGAGGGTGCTAGATTAGAATTAGAGAAATTTGTAGGAATATATGTTTAATATATATACAGATGGCATATACATGAGTTAGTACTACATATAAATTTATTTGCTCTGTCACTAATAAAGCCTAAAAAGAAGTTACACCCCAGTAGCAATAAGCACACCTGGTGCCAAATCTTTATTATAATGCAATTCTTTAATACAATGAACCAGAACTCCTTGGGGAAATGACTGATTCTAGCACAGGGGCAGGACATATACAGCATGAACCTGGAGCATCTTGTAATGCCAGAGAGTAAGGAGTTATTTTTGAAAATAAAAGCCAGGCTCGGTGGCTCAGCCTGTAATCCCGCGCTTTGGGAGGCTGAGGTGAGTGGATTGCCTAAGCCCGCGGGTTCGAGACCCGCCTGGGCAACTTGGCGAGACCTCATCTCTACAATAAATCAAAAATTAGCTGGGCATGGTAGCATGCGTCTGTAGTTTCAGCTACTTGGAAGGCTGAGGCAGAAGGATCGCCAGAGCCCAGCAGATCGAGGCTGCGGTGGCTCGGAACAGCCACTGCACTCCAGTCTGGGTGACAGAGTGAGACTCCAACTCAAAAAAATAAAAATAAAAATAAAACCACATGATGGGGCGTGTCAGAAGGACACAGAAGACAACTGAAAGAGCTCCCAATGGTCAAAAATAGAACAATTTGAGAAAAACAAATAAATGTGTGTATAGATATATACAGGGATATACATGTAGTATTGCATTATAACCCAAAGTATAAAATATGAAAGTATGAGTACACACTGATATATCTAAATGATAAAATAAGTTAATGCATGAGGAAAAGAGGCAGATCTCCTGTGCAGAATTCCAAATGGACATTTTACCTTAAAGGAGGAGAAGTATAACTTCCCACTCCTTAAGTGTGGATTGTGCATAGTGACTTCCTTTTAAAGAGTACAATATGGACAATGGGGAAAAGAATAACTTTACAGTGAAGGAACTGGATAAACACTACTTCAACCAGGTGATCAAAGTCAACATCGGCAGTCAGATTATGCTGATGGTATGTACCCTGAATAGAATGTGATGAAAATGACATCCTATTTCTATAAGCTGCCTCCCCAAAATCCGTAATTCCATGAAAAAAACCATAATTATGAGGAAAAAGAGCTAAAAAGTTCCACTAGGATTGACACGGTTACTAAAAACAAGCAAAGTCTACATTTCCCCATTTCCTTCCCCACCCCTTGCCCCCTGGTAACGACTGTTTTGTTCTCTTTTCTGTATATTTAATATATCTTTTTTAGATTCTACATTTAATTGATGTCATGCCATATTTTTCTTTTTATGTCTGACTTTATTCACTTAATATAATGTCCACCAGTTTCATCCACATTGTGACAAATGGCAAAATGTCCTTTTTTAAAGTTGAATAATATGCAACTTTGTGTGTGTGTTTGTGTGCTTATGTACATATATCACAATTTCTTTATTCATTTGTCAGTCAATGGACACTTCAGTTGTTTCCACATCTTGGCTATTGTGAATAATACTGCAGTGAGCATTGGAGTGCAGATTATCTTTACAAGATGGTGATTTCATTTCCTTTGGATAGATACCCAGAAGAGATATTGCTGGATCATGTAGTAGTTCTATTTTTAATTTTTTTAGGAAGCTCTAAACTGTTTTCCAGTACAGCTGCACCAGTCTACATTGAATTCCATAGAAGCAATGGGGAGATACAGATCAAAGAATACAAATTAGTAGATATGTAGAAGTCTGGAGATCTCATGTACAACATGAGGACTATAGTTAATAATATTGTACTGTACTTGAGATTTTTGGCTAAAAGGATGGATTTTATATATTCTTGCTACACACACAGAAAAGGCTAACTCTGTGAGATGATGGATGTGTTAATTTGCTTGACTATGATAAGCAAAAGAAAAGATAGCATTTCACTGTATATACATCAAAACATCATATTACACAATTTAAATATATGTAATAAAAATTTAAAATAAAGTATGAGACACTGTCACAGCTAATAGGAACATATGGAGACATAACTTGTATGGTATCCTGGATGGGATACCGAAATAGAAAAATGGCATTAAATACTAAGGAAATCTGAATAAACTATGGGCTTTAATTAATACTAATGAATCAATAATGGCTCATTAGTTGTAACAAATGTATCTTACTAACATGTCAATAAAGGATGAAACTATTTGTGGAAGTGTGCTAATATAGGAACTCTGTATTACCTGCTGAGTTTTCCTATAAATTTGAAATGTTCTAAAAAATAAAGTCTACTAATTACAAAAAGAAACACACACAAACACAGAGACAGAGAGAGAGACATTGAGTCCTTACATAAGCCAACCATTCCAGTGTTTGTTTTTGAAATATTTTCTCTTTAATTCTCACAACAACCTGATGAAGTGGGAGCTATTATTGAATCAATAAGGAAATTGAGGCTTAAAGAAATGAGGTGGCCCTTTCTGCCTCCGCTGCTGCTTTGGCACCTGTTGAAAATCTTGTGGTAAAGAGGGGGAGCAGTGGGAGGGGGCAAAAATAGGAAGCAAGTTCTGAAATTCGCTCTTGATTGCACCCACCTTGCAGAAAATGGAATCATGGATGCAGTCAATTTTGAGTAGTTTTTGCAAGAGAAAATCAAAGTGAATGAATGGAAAAGATGGAAATCTCAGTGGAGGGGTTGTGACCATTGAAAGAAGCAAGAGTAAGATCACTGTGACTTCTGAGGTACCTTTTTCCAAAAAGTATTTTAAATATCTCACCAAAAAATATTTGAAGAAAAATAATCGACGTGATTAGGTGCACGTAGTTGCTAACAACAAAGAAAGTTACAAGTTATGGCACTTCCAAATTAACCAGGATGAAGAAGAGGAAGAAGATGAGGATTAAAATTCATTTATCTTCAATATTTTGTATGAGTTCTGGAATAAAACTTGGAAACCAAAATGGTGGTTATCCTTGTATCTCTGCAGTGTGGACTGAATAGCAAATTGGAAGTCACGGCAAAAGGATTTCCCTTGGGCTGCCATTCATTGTTGTAACTAGACTTTTTTCCTGATTGAAAATTTCTGTTCTCATGGTAGTAATACCAAAATAGGAGGAGAAGGTGACCTTATGGGAAGAGACAACCATGGCGCAGGTAGATGAGGTTAGGATATGGAGGTGTCAACTTCAGTTAGTCACTGTTTTATTTTTTAAAGCGTGGCTGTCAGTTGTACCTGGTGCTTTTCTCAAAGAACGATTCAGGAATGCAAGTGAGCTCATTCATTAAAAGAAAAAGGTGACTTCCTTCTAAAATTCTCAGTGGGAAAACGGCAGTGTCAAAATGCAGGTTTCTGGGCCATTCGTCTTATTTTCACTCTTTGATAATAAATTATACTTGATGCACAAAAAAAGAGAAAGAAATGAAGTGACTTTCTAAGGTCATGTATCTGGCAAGCGGCAGGACTGAAACCTGGGAGTTCGGATCCGGAGCTGAAATTTTTCAGACACTTAACCACACCCTGTGAAGCTATCAGCAACAAAGCTAATGTGGCTGTCTCTGTTTGACTTTCCAGGTGTTCATAATCTTCAAGTACTTGGCCATGACCATCACCTGGGAGAAGTTGGGGCAACTGGACCTGAGCCAGAGGACCCTGTATGGGGAGGTTTTAGTGGACACCTGCGAATTCCTTATCTCACTGGGTGAGGCTCAATTCTCTCCCATGTTGGGAGAGCCTTCATTTTATACTCTCACTCCAGGCCTACGTCTTCTATCAAGAAGACCTCTGGAGCCCACCCTCCCTTCTACCCACAGTTTCTGCTGTGTTTCTATCTCACCTCCTCCCTCCTGGTCTCCCAGTGTCCAGCCAGGCATCATGAGGGTCCAGATACAGGAAGTGAAATTAACAACTAAGCCAAGAATTAAACCAAGCCCACACCTTCACTCCAGTACCTAACACAGGCTGACTTCAGTCTCAGGTCCTTCTTCCCAAATGTCACCGGCGGGGAACTGACTGGTTAAGCTTTGGTAAGTTAGGTGTCCCCACAACCCAGTTAGCAGAGGCTGAGATGATAGGCCATTCTCCAAAAAAGTCCAGGCCGGCCACCTGGCAACTTTTTTTTTTTTTTT
>NW_007248080.1:218647-258396 GCF_000164805.1 Carlito syrichta | reverse complement strand
TGCCCAGACTGGAGTGCAGTGGCCGCTCCCGGCCACCACAGCTTCGACCTGCTGGGATCCGGCGATCCTTCTGCCTCAGCCTTCCAAGTAGCTGGAATTACATGCGCGCGCTACCACGCCCGGCTAATTTTTTTGATTTATTGTAGAGATGAGGTCTCGCCTGCCCAGGCAGGTCTTGAATCCACCGGCTCAGGCAATCCACTCACCTCAGCCTCCCAAGTCGTGGGATTACAGGCTGAGCCACCGAGCCCGGCTGCTTATTTTTTCCTTAGTGCTTACACAATCATCCTTTGCTTCATAAGGCCTGGGTCATAATCCTCTGCTGGTACAGGAGATGATTTTAGGGAGTGCACAGACATATTCATTGGCATTGAATGAATACCCTGAGAAAGGATGCATTTCCTTCTCTTTCCTATTTTCTGATTGTTATCAGGAGAAAGTCCAGGTTTAGTGATGAGTCTTTGATGCCTCTTCTAAATTTTGTTAATTTCCCTTTTCAACAGAGTGCAGCCCCCGACTCATAGCACAAGGCAGGCCACATATGCTTGCTAGAAGTTATAGCATTAATTTGATTTTATTGTATTATTTTGATGGTAACCTATATTTGAAAAGTGAAACTAGTTCTCCCACTTACAAGCAATACAAGATTCCCCTTCTAAATAAATCAATGTAACTAAACAAAATGTGTGTTAACTTAAAGAAAGGCAGTTTATAATAATAGTCACAGCTGATGACCCCTGAGAATTGACCCTATGCCAGGCCCTGTTCCAGGCACTCCCACTGCTCTACTGATTTGGTTCTCACGATACCCTTGTGAAGTGTGGATTTTTTTCCCAAAGCTACTGACTCTGGACTTAATTCTCTCCCCTCTAGGAAGCTGCTTCCCAAAGACAACAATTACATTTTGGAATATTAGTTTTGTTCTAAGTGTCCATTTCAATTCATATCTTATCTGTGTATCCATTCATTGTAACTTCCACTCAGATCAAGCTGTTGAGTATTCATTCCCTCAGCAGTCTTCCCCTGCTGTCTCCCAGTCAGTTCCCCCAACAGACACGATTCTGGCGATTTCCAATCCCATAGATTGGAATGGACACTTCTTGAAGGTTTTATGAATGGATTCACACTGCTTTTGTGTCTGGAGTTTTTTGCTCAACATCTTGTTTGAGATTCATAGTAAGAAAGTAACAACGATTACTTTCTCTCCTGAGACTCTTGATGCAGTTGTTCCCAGGTTTATACAGATTCTCTTTACTTCACTTTGCAGAACTTCACAAATCATAGCTCCAGAATAGCAGAACACCCAATATTTTTCAAATAAAAGAGAAACAGATCGGAAAGTCAGGTATCAGAAAGACCAGTGCTTTTCAATTCTCCTTTCACACCTGAAGAGCTTTTAAAGCTACTCATGTCCTGGCTGCTTTCCCAGGTGGTTCTGATGTCCAGGCAGATTGAGGCCCACAGACTTAGGTAAATTAGAAAATAGCATCTAGAATAAAATGTCACTTTTTCAGGACCCCATGGCTCTGTGTAAAGGGAAAATGGCTTGCCCCTGAACAGTGTTGGATACTTTAGAATGGAGAGCAGGGGAATGAATGTTACATGGTGATTACTACTGTCTATAGACTTTTGACCCAAGAATTGTTTTTGTGCTCTTGGTTTCCAGATTGCAAGTTGACATTTTCTTTGCATGAAAAGGAGCAACCTCATTCTGAGATCTTGTTCCTGTCTTGCATACCATACTGAATATAGAGGTTCATTTTTGTTTTTACCCAAATATTGCTGTTTTATTTCTTCATGATCAGGGTATCCTCTTCCCAAAATAGAACTGATCAAAATGGTAGAAAATGAGCAAGAACATGATATGATGAAGAGAGGCCCCTCCTAAAGTTCCTGTCCAGGTAGGTGACTGAGAGCTGGGCAGGGGTCCATATACCTTTCAGATCAATAAGGGACTTCCCTCTTCCCATAGCTTTTTGGGATCTATAGCTTTGTAATCCATAACTTTTCCACCTATCCTCTCGCCCTGATACTCTTCACTCAACCCTATAGCATCTATATTGGGGAAAAGCCTTGTGAGTATATATAGTGTGTGGAAGCCTTCAATTGCAAGTCATACATCACAGAGAACCAGCATATTCACACTAAAGAGAAGGCCTCTAAATGCAGGAAATGTGGAAATACCTTCACAGATCATTCTGATTTTATCCGGTGAGTCAAAACTGTTGGAGTGCAAAGAAATAGAAAATCCTGTTGTGGAGAGCTCTTCCTTGATGTGACACATGAGGATTCATTCTGGAAATAAAGCCCTATAAATTCAGTGACTTTAGAAGTTTCACTCACCACTCTGCTTTTGTCTTGCATCATAGAACACTGGAGGAAAGTCCTTTGAGTATAAAAAATGTTGGCAAAGCCTTTTGTGACAAGCTTTCCTTAATCCATATGGGTGTCACTGGAGAGAAGCCCTGTGAGTACAGTGAATATGGACAAGTTGTGAACCTTAGCTCATGCTTCACCAGTCATTGAAGGATTCATAGTGAGAAGAAAGCCTATAAATGTGAGAAATGTGGGAAAGTCTTTCACACATGGGAACACCTCAGTCAGCTTCAGAGACCTCATACTGGAGAAAGACTTTTTTAATATCACTACAGTGGCCTGTCACTCAATCAGAGGAGTAATGTTATTGCAATCTGATAATTCATACTAAAGAAAAACCCCATCCTTCCTTAGTGATTGTTCTCTGCTCTAGCCATGGCTTTACCTGTAGCTAAACACTTGTATCATAGAGGTTGGAAAACCTCTCCCTCCCAGATCACACCTTGGTTCTCAGCAAGTGTCTCTTATTCATACCTTGGAGTTCTGTGCTACAACATGAACTTGAGTCTGTTTTTTTCCAAAGCAGGAATGATGTGCATTCTGGGGAACGAATGACATTCTGGGGTTTGTTCTTTCATTGTTAAGTTCTCTCATTCAGTCTTCACTTCTGTTTGAATGGCCTGGTTTGCGCTTGCTGATAAGATAATAAAGAGTTATGAAAATTCTATTCTCCATTCATATTACCACACACTGTGTCACTGACATACTAATGGTAGTGAAGACACACGGGGAACTGAGACATGGACCTTAGAGCAGTAAGAAGACTCACAGTATTTTATAGGAAACACATGAAAACTTGCAGCAACCCAGAACTCTGCTGCTATGATAGAAGCCTTATGCACAAAGGTATAAAGAAGAGCAAGATCAAGATGACTCTTGGGAGCATATATGCAGGGGGAAGAATAGTCTACTTGCTAAGAGCTTGAGCACTAGGTATAGATTGGGAGTCGACTTCTGAGCTATGACTATCACCAGACCTTGGGCATGTCACCTCTTCCCAGGCTTCGGTATTCTTATCTAGGAAAATTACCATTAAATTGAAAGCACATTCAGGGCAGCAAACACTCAATAAGAGGTTTCATGCATACACATGAAGGATATAGGCACTGAATCCAGGTCAAAGGTAGGGAATAGTTTTCCTGCAAAAGAGAATAACATGTGCCGATATCTTAAGACTATCAAGAGCTATCTTGAAACTATCAAGAGCTATGCCAGTGTGGCTAGAGGATGAAAGTGGCAGGGAATTAAATAGATAAAGGTGCAGAAGTGGATGTACAGATTTTTGTAGGCCGCTATGAAAAAACGTGGATTTCACCCGAACTGCACTGGATAGGCTGTGGGAGGGTTTTAGTAGGACAGTGACATGATCTGATTTGTTTTTAAGTCTTCCTCTATCTAGTATTTGTGGAATATACTCAGTAGAGCCAAGAACTGATGTGGGAGACATGAAGAGGGCACTGTGTAATTCAGGAGCATGTTGATGGGAGAATATGACTGGGAATGGGTAAGGATCAGAGCCAAAAGTATCCATGGATGGTTGGAATAATGGAGTGAATCACAGGAAGTGACTTTTACCATCTCAATCTTTAAAAGATAGCCTATTATATCCATGATACTGTAGGGAATGACCTATTTCTATGTTTAGATTTCTTGATCAGCACCCAGTAGCTTGTTGAGTGACTGAGTGAAACTGAAGACTGCCATTTCCAGGACACAGAAAAAGAAGGATTCTTTCCTGTCTCCCTGACAGTTACTTGGGCTGTTCAATTTTCCATGACTTTATTTCTCTGACACAGAAGAGATCCTAACCCTGCCCAGATCAGATGACACTGGGAAGAAGACCATGTGGGACAGTGGTCAGAAGTGCAACTCTATAGGACACTCTTCCCAGCTACTTACCACCCACTACTGAAGATAATGCTGGGACCTGTGGGCCTTGGTTCCTGCTCTATAAAGTGGGCAGACTCATTTCACCTGCTGCTGTTCAAGTTAAAAGACACAGTGCTTAAAATGGCAGATATGATTAATAAATAGCAGCTATTTTATAGTTATAATTTACAGCTTACTTCATTTGTGCTGTTCTTTCCACATGCCCATTTCCTTCATTAGAGGATGCTGCTGACCTATGGGTTTTCCAAATTAAAATGTGTATTAAAATCTCCTGATGACATGTCAGCTGATTTGGGACCTTAAGTTCCTTGACCCCAAGCTCACACTCTGAATCCAATTCATCTTTGTCTGGCTGCCTCCAACCCTGAAAATCAAGTCTAGATTCTGACACAGCACCCATTTCATTTCAGAAGCTTCACTTGCTCTGGTAAAAGAAGCAAGTAGAATTTCCTCCTGGCCCAAAGCAGAGAAAATATTAGTGCAATGTCTGCATGATTTCTCCCTTTTAACAGTTTCCAGCCAAGATGAAGAGAGCCAATGGACAGTCTACGACATTGCTCTGTGGCACCAGCAGGATAATGTGTTCCTTCTCACCACAAGACTGCCCTGTGTTGAGGACCTGCACTGCCAAACCAAGCTCAACCTCAAATCAGTATTGAGGAAACTTCATGGACCACTCCTCCTGTGTCATCTTAGCAACCTTAGATAAGCACAGAGTGAGTGTAATTCTGAGAAGCTGCATTCTGAGACTGAGGGATGATCTCTGCACCCCTCTAGAATCAACCATCATTGGCCCAGAGAGGATACTCCGAGTGTACTCCAGAGAGACAGACACCCCACCCTCCACACTTGACCAAACAGCTACATGCAATTGGAGTGGGAGACCTAGAGGCAAACAAGATGGGATCACCTCTGAACTGTAGCTCCCCTCATTATACCTTAATCAAATTTCAAAACTACAAAAAGAGAAGACCCCCACCCCCACCCCCACCCCCAGCCTGGCTTCAAAATTGAACAAATCCATAGGCTCTACTAAGGAAGAATAAGGAATTGAGCAAACAGAAGTGAAAGTGATTCCTACAACACTGAGGATTGGAATTAAAGAGGAGAAAAGGGGAAATCCATCACAAATGAAGAAGAATCAGTGGAAGAACACGGGTACCCCCCAGACCTCTGAAAAAACAGTGCCTGGGAATACAGACTTCAGAACTCAAACAATGACGAGTGCCCAGAATGACTGGTCTCAAGCCACAAATCCATATATCAAGGTATTGATAGAGAGAATGAATAGAAACTAAGAAAGACAAGAAGAAAGAATGAAAGAGTTGATAGCTTAGATGATGGCAATAAAGAATAGAGTAAACAAAATAAACAACAAACTGACAGCATGGAAAGCAGAACTAACCAAACAGGAGAAAGAATCTCAGAGCTTGAAGACCAAAATATGGAACTAACCCAAACTGTTTACTCATTCCCAAGTGATGTGAATTTATGTCCTTCCAAATTCCTTTTCTGGTTGCCGCTGATGTGAATGTACGTCTTTGTTTCTGAATGCTGCAACATTGTTGTATATATGTGTTATTATATTTTGTTTGAAAATGAATAGTCAGGCAAAGAGAAAGTTAATTGAGATAATTATCTGATATCAACTATGCAGTGTTGTTATTGATTTACGTAGTTGGTAAAAACTGCAAACTGGTCATTATTTTGTTGCAATTAGAGTTGTAGACTTGAATTTTGGTATTTCAGGGCTATACTTCAACATTTAAAAAAAATTTAGCATAATTAGGGAAAATGAAGAAATATATGCTGATGATATTTCCGAAGTCAAAGATGAATTCAGTGAACTTTTTAGTGATAATGAGACAGATGGAGATGTAATGATGCAATGTAAATGAATAAATATAATGCAAATAATCTATGACAGTGAATCTCATACTAATGAGAACAAATCAGACATTGAGTAGACAAAATATGATCCAAAAAGAAACCTAGAAGTGTTTATTGGTAATCCAGGTGTCAAGGTATATCCAAATGATCCGCAAAGTATAAGTGAAGTTGTCAGACTATTTATCGGAGATGATTTTATAGAAGTGATCACAACTGAAACTAACAGGCATTATGAGCAGATGCACCACAGATATAAATGTCCAAAGAAATCAAAAAAGTGCCAGCACTTTGGGAGGCTAAGGTGAGTGGATTGCCTAAGCCCGTGGGTTCCAGACCCGCCTGGGCAACTTGGTAAGACCTCATCTCTACAAAAAATCAAAAAATTAGCCAGGTGTGGTAGCGCATGCCTGTAGTTCCAGCTATGTGGAAGGCTGAGATGGAAGGATCACCGGAGCCCAGCAGGTCGAGTCTGTGGTGGCCGGGAGCAGCCACTGCACTCCAGTCTGGGCGACAGAGTGAGACTCCAACTCAAAAAAAAAAAAAAAAAGTGTAGCAATACTACAGTGTCTGAGATGAAAAAATTTCTAACATTAAATATTTTGATGGGACAGTGAAGAGAACCACAATACATGATTATTGGTCAATTGTGATGGCTTTCTTTTCAAAAAATAATGACACAAAATAGATTCCTATAAATTTGCAATTTTTGCATTTTTCCAGTAATGCAGAAATGCAGTCAAATCCAAGCAGATTATGCAAAATTGAACCTGTAATAAAATGTGTTTTAGATAACTTCAACACTGTGTACAAACCTGAATCAAAACTTCCCTTGGATGAATCCATGATACCTCATCATGAAAGACCATCTTTTGGGATTTATAATTTGAATAAAAACACAAAGTACAGAATGCTGGTCAGAATGGTGTGTGAGGCAAATACTGGATATGTCTGCAACCTTCATCTGTATTGTGAAAAAGATGACAGTTTAGAAAAGACCATTTCTGTTGTGCTTAATGACAGAAGTTTGTGGCAACCACCTTCAGTTTTTTTTTATTTTCACCTTCTCTCAGTAAAAAATTTTCCAGTAGTGAATGTGTTAAAAACATAGAAAGGAAGCTTTAAAAGATGGAACAAAACCTCCAAGAGATATGTGATTATATTAAGAGACTGGACTTACACCTGATCAGCATTCCTGATACTGAAAGGGAGACAGAGAACACCTTAGAACAAACATTCCATGAGGTTATCCAAGAAAATTCCCCTCATCTCATCAGAGAACCAACAATCCAAACACAAGAGATTCAGAGAACCTTTGCAAGGCACCAAATGAAAGAATTAACTCTCAGACACATAGTAATTTGCATGTCTACACAAATTAGTAATTTGCATGTCTACGCAAATTTGTTATATCTTCACAAAATTGATATAAAAGAAAAAATCCTAAAGGCAGCAAGATAGAAAGGTCAGACTGCCTAACAGGGAAGACCAGTTAGAATTGCAGCATATTTATCTACAGAGACACTACAGGCTAGAAGAGACTAGAGTTCAATCTTCAAAGTTTTCAAGGATAAACAATTCCAACCAAGAATTTCCTACCCAGCTAACATAAGTGTCACCAATGACGAAGAATTAAACTGCTTCCCATTCAATCCCTAAGAGTTTAACTGTCTCCAGACCAGTTCTACAAGAGACAATTAAGAACGTATTAAGCACAGAAGAAAGAAAAAAGAGAGAATGACCATGGTCTTCCCAGGAATGCAGGAAAACAGATTCAACACAGCATGCATCCTGACTGCAACATTGAAAACACACACCTATATCAACCCAAAAATCAAAAGAAAAACAAACAGCAACAATGACAACAAAGAACTTTATAAGAGCATCATGACAAGGATAAACTCTCACATCTCAATAATCAGCCTGAATGGACTAAATGCACCACTGAAAAGACATAGAATAGCAAATTAGACTTTGGGGGAAAAAAAAAAACATGATCCAATAATATGCTGCTTCCAGGAAACACATCTCACTACAAAGGACTCTCACAGACTCAAAGTTACAGGATGGAAAACAAATTTTCAACCAAACAAAAAGCAAAAGGCAGGAGTCTCAATCTTAATATCAGACAATCTTTAAGCTATCAAAAATGTAAAAAGATACAGAAGGACACTACATAATGTTAAAAGGTTAAATCTATCAACAAGAAATAGCCATTCTAAGTATATATGCACCCAACAAGAGCACTAACTTTTATAAAAAAGCTACTAAGTAAGCTAAAAGATATTGACTTTAACACTATCAGAGCTGAGGACTTAAATGCCCCCACTAACAACTCTAGAATGATCATTGAGGCAAAAAAAATCAACAAGGAGATCTGGAACCTCATCTTGACACTTGACCAAATGGGCTTTAATAGATACCTACAGAACAGCCCACCCAACAACCATGGAATATACATTCTACTCATCATTGTGTGGAATGTCTTCCAAGATTGACCACATCTTCAGCCATAAATCAAGCATAAACACACTTCATAAAATCAAAATACTGCCAAGTACCATCTCAGAACACAGTGGAATACAAATAAATATCACCACCAACAAAACTCCTTCAAAACACACAAAGACATAGACACTAAACAGCATAATGCTGAACAACTCCTGGGTCAACACAGAAATCAAAACAAAAATTTAAAAATTCCTGGAAACAAATGAAAATGAAGAGACATCTTACCATGCCATGAAGATGCCATGAAATCAGTACTAACTGGGTAATTTATATCTATACAAACACACATCAAGAAAAATAGAAAGATTACAAGTTAACAGCCTAAAAAAATCACCTACGGGAACTGGAAAGACAAGACCACCAAAACCCTAACTTCAGCAGAAGAATACAGATTTCCAAAGTAAAAGCCCAAGTACAGGGCATAGAAGGCAAAAATGTCGTAGGAAAAAAATCTGTGAAACAAAAAGCTGGTTCTTTAAAAGGGTTAACAACATTGATAGACCACTAGCCAGACTGACCAAGAAAAAGAAAAATCCCAAATAAGCACAATCAGAAATGCAAAAGGTCAAGTCACAACTGACTGCAAAGGAATACAAAAGACTATCAGAGACTGCTATGCACACTTGTATGGAAACAAACTCAAAAACCTAAATGAAATTGGAGGATTTTCTGATATCACACAATCTCCCAAGGTTGAAGCAAGAAGAAATCGATGCTCTAAATAGTCCAATAACAACCTAGGACATTGACTCCATCATAAGAAAAAATCTGCACACAAAAAAAGCCCTGAACCAGACAACTTTCCAGTGGAGCCTACAAAACATACAAAGAGGAGCTGATACCAATCATATTGAAAGTATTCCAGGCAATCGAGAGAGATGGAACTGTCCCCAAATCATTTTATAAAGTTAACATCACATTGATACCCACATTTGGTAAAAACCCAACAAAGAAAGAGAACTACAGGCCAATATTCCTGATGAACATAGATGCAAAAATTCTCAACAAGATTATAGCAAATCAGATTCAACAGCACATCTCAAAGATCTTTCACCATGACCAAGTTGGCATCATCCCCAGGATGCAGGGCTGGTTCAATATCTTCAAGGCAATAAACATAA
Source organism: Carlito syrichta (assembly GCF_000164805.1). Taxonomy (NCBI): domain Eukaryota; kingdom Metazoa; phylum Chordata; class Mammalia; order Primates; family Tarsiidae; genus Carlito; species Carlito syrichta. The sequence continues at coordinate 248,611 of NW_007248080.1, read as the reverse complement.
TTAAATATTTTGATAGATGTAAAAACAAGAACCACATGATTATACCATTAGATGCAGAAAAAGCTTTCAATAAAATCCAGCATCCCTTCTTGATAAAAACCCTTGAACACCTAGGCATAGAGGGAACATACCTCAAATAGTAAGAACCATCTACTACAATGAACCCACAACCAACATATTGCTAAATAGACAGAAATTGGAAGTATTTCCCTTGAAAACTAGAACAAGACAAGGCTATCCACTAGCACCCCTCCTGTTCAACGTAATGTTGGACGTCCTAGCTAGAGCAATCAGACAAGAGAAGGAACTAGGAAGTATTCAAAGAGGAAAAGAACAAGTTAACTTACCTCTTTGTTAATGATATGATCCTATGCCTTGAAAACTCAAGAGATTATGTTAAAAACCTCTTTGCACTGACAAAGGACTTTGTCATTCTCAGGGTACAAAATCATTGTGCAACAGTTGCATTCTTACACACCAACAACAAACAGGCAGAGAACCAAATAAAAAGCACAATCCCATTCACAATAGCCACACAAAAAAAGAAATACCTACCTTGGCATCTTCCTGACTAGAGAAGTGAAAGACCTTTACAACAAAAACAACAAAACACTGCACAAATAAATCAAAGAAGGCACAAACAAATGGAAAAATATTTCATGCTCATGGGTTGGAAGAATCAACATTATTAACTTGTTCATCCTACCACAGGTAATCTACAGATTCAGCACAATGCCCTTAAATTACCAACATCATTCTTCTCGGACCTGGTAATGACAATACAGAAATTCATATGGAAACATAAAACACCATAAATAGCCAAAATAATCCTTAGCAAGACAAAGTGAGAGGCATCACACTTCCAGACTTTAAACTCTACTATAAGGCTACAGTAATCAAAACAGCCTGGTATGGGTACAAGAGCAGGCATATCAACCAATGAAACAGGACAGAGATTCCAGAAGCAAAGCCTCAATTTCTCAACCAACTCATCTTTGACAAAGCCTCGACCAACAACCACTGGGGAGAGGAGAACCTATTCAGTAAATGGTAGGGGAAAAATGACTGATCACATGCAGAAGATTGAAACAGGACCCTTACCTATCATCATACACAAAAATCAACTCTAAATGTATCAAAGACCTAAATGTAAAACCTCAAGCTGTAGGAAAATGTGGAAAGCACCCATACAGAAATTGGAATAGCGGCCAATTTCTGATCAAAACCACAAATGCCCATGCCATAGGAGATAAGATAGACAAGTGAGACCTCATCAAACTGAAAAACTTCTGCAAAGCAAAAGAAACTGTCAAGAGATTGGAAAGACAGCCCACATTATATCTAAGTTCTAACATCTAGGCTCTACAAGAAATTCAAACATGCCGAAAGGAAAAAAAAACAAACAACCCTATTAAAAAGTGGGCAAAAGATATGAATAAACATTTCTCAGAAGAAGACATACAAGTAGCCAACAGATACGTGAAAAAATGCTCAGCCTCACTAATCATCAAAGAAATGCAAATTAAATCCACACTAAGATACCACCTAACTCCAGTCAGGATGGCCATCATCAATAACTCAAAAAACAACAGATACTGATGAGGATGCAAGGAAAAGGGAACATTTTTACACTGTTGGTGGGAGTATAAACTAATACCACCTCTGTGGAAAACAGTGTGGAGTTTCCTAAAAGATCTAAAAATTGACCTTCCATGTGACCCAGCAATTCTCCTTCTGGGAATCTTCCCAGAGGAACTCAAATCGTTCTATTAAAAAGACACCTGCACACACATGTTTATTGCAGCATTATTCACAATAGCAAAAACACGGAACCAACCATGCTGCCCATCAAAAGTGGACTGGATCAAAAATGTGGTACATATACATGGTGGTATACTACACAGCCATAAAAAAGGACAAAATTATGAACTTTGCAGCAACTTGGAAGGATTTAGAGTCTATCATATTCAGTAATCACAGAAACAAAGAACTGAGTACCACATGTTCTCACTCATAAGCAGATCCTGAACATTTATCATAACACAACAAGAAAGGATTTGGCAGTAGCAGGACACTGCCAGGGGAGGGGATGGGGCACCTAGCATCAATAAGAGTACCTGATCTCAAACCAGGCAAAGTGAGGACCAAAGGGAGGCCCACACTTTTCCTGTATGATGACCACTTACGTACCTAATCCTGAATTGTACCCCACATCTTTAAAATTAAAAAATAATTAAAGAAAAAAGGAAAAAGAAAGCTAAACCCCTTGTGAAGTACATTTGGGGCCAATAAAGAGCACTTGCTGCTAATTCAAACATTTATTTTCCATTTGGCACCAAATATGTACTTTTATTCTATGGGTTTCTTTGCTTCACTTGTTCATAATGTACTTTTTAAACTTTCTATTACTGATTTCCAATCCAATTTTTTTTCTAATTTAAAGTTATATACTGTGGTACTACTTAGTATTGCCCAAGCTAAAAATTATAGACACTTATTTAACATACTAGGGCAGGGTTTAAATAGTTTATCTTCTTTCTGGATGATACTAAGAGACTTACAAAAGAGAGGAGCAGAGAGAAATGGCAAAGTTAGACTCTTCAGTAGTCATTTCCCTGCAGAAACATCTATGTGAACAGGTGTTGGTATACAAAAATACCTTCACAAGGGCTAAGGAAACCAAGTGAGAGGTCACTATACCTGGTTGCACAATCATAACACTCATTAAAGATGGTAGGAAGGACAATTTTACCTTACATATGTCACCTCTTCCCCAACCCTAGTCAGCACAGCATGTTATACAAGGTCTGGCAATTAACTTCATCCTAGAAAAAGTGATGAATATCACCTCATTGCTGATTATCACTACAGTCACCTTCGAAGTACTCCCCTTGAGAAGATATGCACCAATACCAGTTCCTAGTTTTCTTGTCAAAGCAATTTTGGACCTCTTTTTCTGGAATGGCCATCAGAGCTGTCATTGTATTACCCTTGATGTCCTGAATGTCATCCAAATGGCTTCCTTACAATATTTCCTTTATCTTCAGGTAAAGAAAAGAGTCATGGGAGCCAGATTAGGTGAGTAGAGAGGGTGTTCCAACACAGTTCTTTGATTACTGGCTAAAAACTCCCTCAAAGACGGCTGTGTAAGCTGGTGTATTATCCAAATGCAAGAGCTCCTTCGGGACTATTTTTGCACACAACTTTCTCATACCAACATCTTCAGTTAAGATTTTCCTGTTTCTCTATTGATGATTATTTGATCTGCTATGCTTCCTACAGTCAGCTGGTGATTTTGATACACAATTTGATGAATTTTTTCAATGTTTTCATCAGTTCTGCTCATTACTAGCCATCCTGGCCTCTCGTCATCAATGACACTTTCTCTTCCTTCAGAAAAACATTTAATCCTTTTATACACTGCCACTTCTTCATGAGATTATCCCCATAAACTTGTACTAACATGTCCTTGATTTCATTTCCACTCTTGCCAAGATTAACAAGAAATTTAATGTGTATTCATTGCTCTGATACAAGCTCCAGCATTCTAATGACGATGTACAAAAGCGTGCAACAACAATGATGAACACCACTAAGCAAGACACTGCCACATGTTGACACAAGCACAGCTGTGAGACACTGATATACCAAGGCTATGAAACCTTGCCAAGTTATTTGTACAGTGCTATCAATATAAACTCACAGTGACAAGTTTGTGATCTTAACTGTCAGGCCTCATATGCTTGGGAGAGAGGAAAATGCATATAGGACTTTTCCTTAGGTCCTAACATTGTACTACCACAGTAAACCCTAGGACCAAGCAGACCTCCATAGCCCTGTATTCCATATTCAGGATGTTACTGGTAGGCTGAGCTTCTAGACCCATGCTGGTGCCAACTGGGACTACATAGCACCAAGCTTTAGACTTGTGTGGCAAACTAGATCCTCAGCCCACACCACCACTGGGCTAACACTAGCAGTCTTGGACTCTGGAGGCTTCAGCAGCAGACAGGCCACAGAACCCCTAGTTTCAGGCATTCCTCAGCATCACACCAGCTACATCTGCCCATGCTTCTGATCTGCTCCAGTGTCATTCCTGCCATAGCAGGCAGCAGGTGTCTGGCATGCCCCAGTGCTGCACCTGCTGCAGTATTTCCCAGACAAACCCAGTCTGCCTGGGGATAAACCAGATTCAGAAGCACACTAAAAATATCATCCATCATGATCAAATGGGATTCTCTCCAGGGATGCAAGGATGTCTCAACATATGTAAGTCAATAAATCTGATACATCACATTAACAAAATGAAGGACAAAACCCACATGATCTTTTCAACAGATGCAGAAAAGACATTTAACAAAATTTGACATTCTTTCATGATAAAAACTCTCAACAGATTAGGTATGGAAGGAATGTACCTCAACACAATAAAGGTTGCATATGACAAACTCATAGCCACCATCACATTCAACAGGGAAAAGTTGGGAGTTTTTCCTCAAGGGTCTGGAAAAAGACAAGGATGGCCTTTAACTTCTATTCAACATAGTACTGGAGGTCTTAACCAGAGCAATTAGATAAGAAAATAAGTCAAAGGCATTCAAACTAGAAAAGATGAAGTTAGATTGTTCCTGTTTGTAGATTACATGTTCTTATATATAGAAAACTCTAAAGAGCTCACAAAAAACTGTTAGAACAAATAAATGAATTTAGTAAAATTTTAGAATACAAAAATCAACATACAAAACGTAGTAGCGTTTATATACATTATAATAGTGAAATATCTGAAAAAGAAATCAAGAACAAATATCATTTACAATAGCTATGAAATAATAAAATACTTCAGAATGAATTTAACCAAGGTGAAAGAGTTATACACTGAAAACATAAAATACTGATAAAACACATGCTGAAGAATTAAATTAGACTCCTCTCTCACACCATATACAAAAATCAACTGAAAATGGATTATACTTAAATGTAAGACACAAAACTGAAACTACTGAAAGGAAATGTAGAAGAAAAGCCCCATGACATTGACCTGAACCAAAAGCACAGGCAACAAAAGCAAAAGTAGACAAATAGAATTATATCAAAGTAAAAAGTTTCTTCACAGCAAAGGACATGAAGCAACCTACAGATTGGAAGACAATATTTTCAGACTATACATCTGATAAAAGGTTAATGTCCAAAATATAATAAAAATTCCAACAGCAAAAAAAAGCAAATAATCAAATTTTTAAAATATGAGAAGATCCTGAATAGACATTTCTCTAAAGAAGACATACAAATGGCCAACAAGTATATAAGGAAATGCTCAACATCACTAATCATCAGGAAAATGCAAATTAAGACTACAGTGAAATATCACCTTATACTTGTTAAAAAGGTCATTATCAAAAAGAGAAACAAACTCATGTTGGCAAGGGTATGGAGAAAAGAGAACCCTTGTAAACTGTTGGCAGGAATATAAGTTAGTACAGCCATTATGGAATGCGGTATAGACGTTTCTCAAACAAGTAAAAATAGAATTACCATGTGACCCAGCAATCCCTCTTCTGAGCATATACTCAAAGGAAATTAAATCAGTCCCTGTTATAGATATCTACACATCCATGTTCACTACAACATCAATCACAGTAACTTAGATTTGGAAACAAATGTTCATTGAGAGATGATTGAATAAGTAAAATTTATATTTATACCCAGTGGAATACTACCCAACCATAAAAAAGAAAGAAACCCTGCCATTTGCAATATCATTGATGAGCCTGGAAGATATTATGTTAAGTGGAATAAGCCAGGTACAGAAAGATAAGTACCACATGATCTCTCTCATATCTAGAATCTTTAAAAAAAATAGTCTCTTAGAAGTAAAGAGTAGAATGATTACTGAGGATAGGGGTTGGGGAAATGGTAATCAAAGGATACAAAATTTCAGTTAGGGAGAATAAATTCAAGTTTTGAACATGGGAATACAATTACATATGGTAATTTTAAAAAGTACTAAGACAGTGGGTGTAAAGTATTCTTACCACAAAAATGATAACTGTGTGGTCAGGAATATTTTAATTAACTAGATTTAGTCATTCCACAATACATATATACTTCAGGATATCATGTTCTACATGTAAATACACACAATTTTATCTGTCCATTTAAAAAAGAGAGAGACTTGGAACATTAATCGATTTTTCCCATCTCAATATATATATATTATTGAGACTACACATGATAATTCCATCTTTTTAACTTCACAATGGAATACTAGTCATGTTTTATACAGATAATGAATATTTTTTAATCCACAGATGCACCTCACATTTGGATCAACATTTCTTCTGTCATCGCAGATCTTTCACCTGGGATCACCTGCCATCATCCTTAAACAGAATTTTCTTAACCAAGAGTTTCGTTTTATGCAAGTTGATTTTCTATTAAATTTCTCATTTTTGGCCTGAAGTAGTTTTATTTTATACTCGTTCTTCAAAGACATTTTCACTGTGTGTAGAAATTTTGGTTAGCATTTATTGATCTCTTCCACTGTGTCCCTGGATGCCAATTATATTTTGGGAGTGAATGGTGACAAATAACTTACTGTTTTTTTCATAACCTTTAGGTCTTAGGATAGGAACAGAAATTCTAATATTGAGATGGAGGTAATGTCTGGATGGGATTGTCACACCAAAGAAGAGGTGAGAGTATTAAGTATGTAGAAGAAATAATGCACAGTCATCTCTCAGAATCTGCTGGGGATTGGTTCCAAGACTTTCCACAGATACCACATCTCTGGATGTTAAGTCCCTTACATAAAATGTGTTCTATCTGTTCATTTATATTTGCATGTAACCTGTGCATATACTCTGCCTCCCATGCACTTTAAATCATCACTAGATTACTTATAAAAGTTAATACAATGCAAATGCTATGGAAATAGTTGTTCTATTGTTTAGGGAATGCCAAGATTTTTTAAAGGTGTGTACATGTTCAGTACAGATGCAACCATTTCTTCGCCTAAATATTTTCAATCCACAATTGGTTGAATCCATGGATGTGGAACCTATGGATATGGAGGGCCAACTGTATTGGGTATCTGGTGATCAAATTGGTGGACTGTGCTAGAAACTGGCTAGGTGCTTATGAATCCCTTTTCTCTTCCAAGACACCCAGCTTCCCTAATAAATGTGGTGCTCACTCTAGGACTGCAGGTTCAGGTAATAAGCTGATTATGTCTTGATGATGGCAGAACCTGGTGATTCTAAGCCACTGAACATTAGGCTGTGCAATTTCATAGTCAAACACTTACCCACCTAGGTGTGGCTGCCCTGAAGGCCAGAAGAGGGGCAGAAGGGAGGTGAAGTCCCTGAGTAGTGGAGATTAACAGTGACTTGTCATCTGCTGTCACATACTTGAAATCATGTCAACTCTACTTCCACTTTGGCCTGAGGGTAGTTAGCTGTGATGTTCTCAAGTGTGGACTCAAGTGGCCCGTAAAAATTTATCCTGTCGGAGGTGGGCCTGCCTGTTGTTTATGAACTCCTCCTGCATGATCTATTTTTTAAAAATAAAATGAGCCAAATGGTATAAAAGTGTGCAGGTACTTACATATAAAACTTTTTAATGAATATCTCTGAGGCTACTTGCTGAATTAGAAAGATTGTATTTATATTTTGACACATGCCTCAAATAATTCTGCAAAGAGGAACATCTCACTTGCCCTCCCACAGCAAGTATGTGAGAGTCTTGCAAAGATGATGATGAGTAGCTATTATGTATGTAGTGAGTAGCAACTGTGTTCTGGGCCCAGTACAAGGCTCTTTTTATATTATTTGCCTTGAGTGTGTAGTGTTTTACCTATTGTATCCACTGGGTTTAGTGAGGCATGCTCATTAAATTTCACAAACTGAAGCCAGCATCAAAATTCCCTGGAAGGTTTATGGAAGCACAGATTTCTAGGCCCATAACCCAAATTTCTGATTTACTAGGCTTGTCTTGGTGGTGCCAGAGAGCATGCAATTTTAACAAATTTTTGGGTGATCCTAATGTTACAGGTTTGGGAACTGAAGGGTTGAAACAGTCTTTATTGTTAGTACACAAGGATCCCGAAAGCATTTTATTTTCTTCATTTTTTTCTTTTGAATCTAGGTCCCTGAATGTCTGAAAGGTGAAGAGATTCATCTCAGGCATGACAGGAGAAAGGTCAAAGAATGGGTCTCCTATTAGCAACTTCTGAGGGTGGAGCACTGGTCTAAGTGGCCACAGAAAGTAGCCCTAACCCTAACCCTTACCCTAACACCAGAAATATTGATGTGGCCCTTTTAAGAGGAAGAAAAAACCTGCCTTGTCAGTAAAACCTTAGAGCAACAATTCCCAGGGTTTCTTAGAATGTCGCTTGGCTGTTGTCATGGAGAACGGATACAGAACAGAAACTCTATTACCCAAAAAGGTCTCTGTGCCATCCAGGAAAGGTAAATTTCCTGCATATCACATAGATGGTGGCAGAACTTTGGGAGACACCATTGTGGATGTTCATTTGGTGATAGTGTGTATCTCTACAGGGACCAAGTCTGTTCCAAGGGGGCTCCTCAGGATGGTAAAGGAAAAAAATCATAACACTCATTAAAGGACATCAAATTGAGATGGAAAGTTGTTTGTAGGAGAGATTTTAAGGGGAATCATTCGAAGTATCAAGAGTTAGGTTTTGGCCATGGTGACTCTGATGCTCCAGAGACCCCTGAATGGAGGTTATTAACAGACAACTAGACATAATTATGGTGTGCTGGGAAGGCATTTAGGTTATAAGCATTCAAAATGTGGCATCTCGCATCATGTGTAGAGTTAGGAGGGAGCATTTTCGGGTCATGGTGGCAATGTCAATATGTGGTGGGGGAAAGGGAGAAGAATGATGCCTTAGGACTGGTTCTCTCTCTTGGGCAGATCACTGGACCGGTGGGCAACACACAGGAGAGGGAAAATAATAGCCACGAAGGATGCATGTGGGGGAAGATTAGGATCTGGCAGGTGACCAAACTTTCCAAGGGAGTGTCTGAGACGGATGCCGAGGCTTAGCAAGAATGGAGATAGAATTACAGTAAGACCTAGAATGGAGCTTATTCACCCCTCTATGGGCACACCAGGCTTTTGTGGTGACTCATGCTGATTAAGAGACAGAATGTGCAACACAGAAAAGAAGGAGGATCTAGGGTATATCAAACATCTGTGTGGTAATAACTGAAGTTGATGCCAGGAACATGGCCGAGTGGGGAGGCCTTCAAAGCAGCATTGGTGCTGCCCTTGCCAATGCAAGGCATCAAAGATGTTTTGAGTTGAATTATGTTCCCCAAAAAATATATGTTGAAGTCTTAACATGCAGTAGCTTAGAATGTGACCTTATTCAGAAATAGGGTCTTTACAGAAGTAATCATGGTAAAATGAGTTCTTTAGGGAGGGCATTAGTTCAATATGAATGATATCATTATAAAAAGGGGAAATTGGGACACTGAGACACACACACAGAAGGAAGATGATATAAAGACACACAGAGGGAAGATGTCATGTGACTGAAATGACACATCTACAAGCCGAGCGATTCCAATGATTGCTGGCAAAAATCACAAGCTAGAAGAAACAAGGAAGGATTCTTCTCTAGAACTATCAGAGACAGCATGGTCCTACCAACACTTTGGTTTCAGATTTCCAGTCTCCAGAACTGTGAAATAAATTTCTGCTGTTTTAAGTCACCCAGTTTATTGTACTTTGTTACAGAAGTCCTAGGAAACTGTACAGAAGGTCTTGGGCAGGATAAGCCCGCTGTATTTGCCCAACACTCTCTGATTGCCATGTACAATGTGACTTGTGAGGAGCCCATGAAGACGGCTATGGTGTGAGTTAGGGATTGTGACAATGTGGGTTCACAGGTGGGGCCTAGAGTTACAAGGGAGGTGCAGTCTGAAGACTGATATGCCTATAGAGAGGAAATAGAATTAATTAACTATTGGCCCATGATATTCAGACTTAAGGAAGGAGATTGGCCCACATTTGTATCTGGCAGGTATGATCTTGGTGACACCAGGAGATGGATTGGTCTCTGTGTATTAATAATGCTATTTTCTTGACTTTTTTATATTCTATGATGGGTTGACATGTTGGTGCCTTGCTGATCCTGGAGATACTACCCCTCCTAGGGCTAGCTAATTCCTAGACAGTGAACAATTTGCCTGTAGGCAAGTCATTGATATGTAAATCAACCAATCTGAATTCATACTCCCACTTGACTCCTTTTATCAGGCTCCTGCAGTCCAGAACACTGTCCCCCTGCCCTAAATCACTCTAGGGCCAGGTACTGGACAACTAGGGACCATCCTTATAGCCCAGAACTCATCGAATTTTTCAAATTATTCAATCCTTAGCCTGCTCTTCCTTGCCTTTTTCTTCCTGTGAAAAACCACACTAACATTTCGGTCCTATGCTTTCCTCTTCACTTCTTTTGCCTTCCGACTAACGCTTCCCTGTGTATCCTGCATGGTGCACCATGATCCCTCCTCTTGGGAACTGTAAGTAATAAAACTTTCTTTAAAAGGCGGTTGTTTCCATTTCTGTCATCCTAGTATACCTGATTTTTTAAAATCTCAGGAATATTTTTAAATACCCTCCATGTCAGGCTCTGAGCTTAGTTGGTGCCTATCTGTTGTCTCTATGAGCTGACACAATGATAAATGGGGTACAAATTGAGAGTGAACACCAATGTCACCAGTGCCTGGTATCGCCTCTGAATTTGGAAGTTAGGGAGAAAGTGAGGTTGGGATGGATGTGTGGGAGTATGGACTAAGACCCTGAGGAGAGAACACAATCACAGAATCAACTGTCTTTATCTCGGCAGGGCTATGTGACCTTTGAGGATGTGGCCATTAAGTTTTCCTTGGGGGAAAACAAGCAGTAGGGACAGTTTGATGTGGCTCAGAGACTCCTGTAATGCTAAACCACTTTGCAACTATAACCTTGCTAAGTAAGGTCTTCACATCTAGTCCAGTGACCTGAGCTGGTTTCTACCTGTCCCCTTATCCCAGGGGCAGCTCTGGCCTTCTCACATAAAGCATGGGCTTTCCTTGGGCGCTGTGGGAGCCAGGACCAAACTATGTGCACTACTCTGAGCAGTACGTTTCCTAAGCAGCCTCAACCATTGCCACCCCAAGTCATGAGTCTTAAAGTCAGCCTAGTGGATCCCATCTGGCTTGGCCACTCTTTGCCCAGTTCCAAGGAAGTTCTGTGATTCAGGTCCATCTTCTTTTTTGGCTGACATTTCCTGGGAACTGACTGTATCAGGAATTGTGAGTACTGATATGAACACTGGCTTGGGACCACTGGCTTATTCCTGCAAGACATTCTTCGATAGGTTTTTGTTTTAAGTTTTTTTTTTTTTTCCTGTAGTCTATGGGCAAGTGCTGGTCATTCACCTACTATATGTTTCCTTTAGGATCTACATTTTCTAGGTTCCATGTAGTTGTCCAACTGGAGGAGGAAGAGCCCTGAGTGTGTGAACAAAGCAGATATTACCACAACTGTGATAAGAGGTGGTCAGAGGGATCCTGGACTTGATAAGTGGGAGTTGTAGAAGAATATGTTAAACTGTTCCGTAAACTGTTCCTTTTTCACTATTGATGTGTTGCAGAGCTAATGGCCAAACCTCATCCATATCATTTCTCCCACGTTCTTGAAACTTTTTTCACTTGTCCTTTAAACTGTGACATGGAGCCCAGGCTACCTCCTCATCTCTATGTCTCACCCTCTCCACTGCTCAGTCTGAAATGTTCTCCAACATCGGTCTACAATTAATGTGGTGTGAAATGCGCATGTTAAGCGGGGCTCGGTGGCTCAGCCTGTAATCCCGCGCCTTTGGGAGGCTGAGGTGAGTGAATTGCCTGAGCCCGCAGGTTCGAGACCTGCCTGGGCAACTTGGAGAGACCTCATCTCTACAATAAGTCAAAAATTAGTCGGGTGTGGTAGTGCCTGTAGTTCCAGCTACTTGGAAGGCTGAGGTGGAAGGATCGCTGGAGCCCATCAGGTCGAGGCTGCGGTGGCCGGGAGCGGCCACTGCACTCCAGTCTGGGTGACAGAGTGAGACTCCAACTCAAAAAAAGAAATGCACATGTTTCCATGAATAGTCCTGGAACACCAGCAACTCAGTTGCAATTGGATTTTCTTGGGCCTGGACATACCCTTCAGCACACTCATGTTCTACCAGCTTCCAAGGGCTACTGAAGGGTGTTTACAGAGAAATGAGCAGGAGAGCCTGCCTCTCCATCCACTTCTGTACCTCATCCTGGTATTCTTGGCTTTGGTGTTGTTTAGGCCTCCTTTATTCTGTCACCTTTAGAATCTTACTACTGTCCCTTCCTCCCCATTCCTCGGCACCTTTATCTTACCAACAACTCCATGAACTCATTCCCAGGTCAGACATATGTTATGGGGCTGCTTTCTCCCACCAAAATTTGTGGAGTTCCAGCCTCTGCTGAGCAGAGCCTGAGGTGGAGGGAGGGAATGAGAAAGAAAGAGATAGAGAAACAGCGGAATTGGGAGCGTTCTCTCCCAGGTACCTGAGAGCAAGAGAGAACAAATTTATTTTTACCGCCTGCCTCTTATATAGCACAAAAATCACACAAGGGAGGGCAAAACCACACAAGCAAGATATATGTTAATGTCTAAACTAAACCACACAAGCAGAATATATGTTAATGATTAAACTATGCTTATCTTAACATCTATGCTAAGTTAACGGCAAGGCAATCACTTAAGGCAGACAGCCTCCGGGCTAGGCATGGTCGAGGCCACACGCTCTGCTCTCCGCAGAATAACAGCCAAATGTGAGAGGAAGTGAAGGAAGTATAGGCTTGGTTCCTTGAACACAAGTCAAGAAACATAAGGACCTTGTCCGCTTATGTTCTGGTTTCCTTCATCTCCTCCTTTTCTTTTTCTTTTAAGCGCAGCTTGTGAACCTCTACTTGGAGCTCTCCGATGGCTCATCCTCCTGCCTGGATGCAGACTGGGAGACAAAACAGTAAAATCAAAATCAGTCCTCCCAATGTTATTAAAGAATATACTGTAGACCATAGGCTAGGTGACAATACCAATTGCTTAGTTTTGCCAAGAATATCATTAGCCAATGAGCTAACAGTCACTAAAGGTGACCCAGCTGTAGAAATCTTTACACTATCTTGATGTAATTGAGCAATATTCAAAGAAACATTATTAGAAGACCAAATTCCCAGCAAAGGATTTCTAACCAGATCCCAATGCCATTCAGAATTATTATAAGACTTCGAGGTTACACAAATTTCTTGGAACTCTGCATGACATTGTAACATAACCCAAGTCTTTAAAGCAGCAACCTGGTCTCCAAGAACCAGGACCGTTTCCTCCTACGTGTTGAGTCACACCTCCGATTTAACGTCAATGGCTTCTTGGCTGGATAGAGCAATGAGAATGTTCTTAGCTAGATTGTTCACGTACTGAGTAGTGTGGATTTCTTGAGTCAAAGCTATTGCTGAAGCGGTGGCTGCTGTGATCAGTATAACCAATGCAGTAATACCGGCAACTAAAAATCCAATAAATCTTCACTGGCAATCAAGCAGGTTGGACATTTGAGAAAGCACATGCCAGCCAGAGTCCTGATACCACGGCCCAGAAATATTTACAGACATCATAACAAAAGAGGGCTGATGCAATACCACAACTTGCTGTCCTCTATTTCGAGAAGGGACACAATTAGTGAGATTACAATGAGACCACTTTAAGGAAAAATAAGAGGACTCCATAGTAATTTTCCAGGGCCCTGCCAATAAAACATAAGGGGCAGGAACACAGGCAAACACCTCATAGGAACCACTGTAAGATAGCTGGTTAGAATCAGACTGGTGGGAGATGAGAATGGGCCCTAAAGCCGCCATAAGTTTCCAAATACCAAGCTGAGGTGGAAAGAACCATCTCCACCCACCCTCCAGGAGTTTCAACATGCTGTAATTCAGTCTTAGCTTATGGGTTAGTAGTAGCCCAGTCCATGACCCCTTCATTAGTGCCAGGGATACAATGCCAGGTGTCCATAGGATAATGACACCTACGCCAGGGCAGAAACTGAGAAAACAAAAATGAGACTGCCTCGGAACAGGGGGGAACTCCAGAAGGTGGAGCCTTTGTAAAAGGTGTAGTACGAGACTGCTGCGGGCCATACAAAGACATGATCCATTCTCTTTTCATCCAAGGCTGGTGCTCTATGCCCTGAGGCATAAATCCATGAGTATATTTAAAAGTAGAAGTAATCGGCACACAGCTTGGATTCCCTATGACAAGCGGGTGCCAGAAACATGAAAAACAAACGAGAGCTTTGGTAGACCACCCTTCATAAGAAAATCCACCAACCCACTGCGGGATAATAGACTCAGTGGAGAGGTGGCCCAATAAAGAAGCATGACTAACATATACCGGGACTGAAGGATCATCCCAGACCACCACCCTTAAAAGGGAGGGGTCAGGCACATAGACCCAATAAGGTGAACTGTGGTCCCTAACTGTACCCACCTGGCAAGCCACCACAGTGAGCATGACCAGGAACAAGGTAGATGGGTCAGATATTACCCCTCTGCGCTGTTTTGCTCTGTTTTCAGCTTTAGCTGTTAGTGCCTTTCATTGCCCCCAAGAAGGAGGTAGCCTTGACACATTGCCCTAGAGCGGGGCCACAGGGGAGGCACAGTCCCTGGTGGGATGATGCACAGCCTCTTGAATGAAGGGATCAGGCTTTCTGTCCGAACCTCCCTTGATACTCTGGAGCTGGGAACCAGTGTATAGTTGGACGAATCATGCTGGGAGCCATCAGGGTCCTTCTGCATTCCTGTGGAATACACAAGCACTGCCTCATCCCTAGATGAGCACCGGATCAGGTCCTTGCCACTGGACTGTCAAAGGATCCTTCCAGCGAACCAAAGCCTCTGCTTTAGGAGAAGGATGCCAAAAGCATTCTGCAGCTGATACCCCTTCATTATCCAGATTAAGAAAATTAAGAATTAAGAATGCATGCGCCAATGGTGTATGTGGGGAGGAATGTGTATATTCCCCCTTTTTTAATTTTTGTAATGGCATTTTGAGCATTCTATTGGCACACTCCACTATACCATGCCCCTGTGGATTACAGGGGATTCCAGTAGTATGAGAAATTTGAAATGTGAAGCAGAATTTGGCAAAAGACTTACTAACATAGGCAGAGCCATTGTCAGTCTTGGTAGATTTGGGAATGCCCATGACAGTGAAAGTTGCAAAGCAATGGGCTATAGCATATCGAGCTGCTTCGCCTGATCAGTACGTTCCACTGTAGTGTGCACATAAGCCAACTTTCCAAAAGAAGAGATGTGTGTGACATCCATCTGCCATAAGTGTCCTGGCAACAGACCTTGGGGATTCACACCCTCAGCAGGAGGGGAGTAAAACTGAGGACAAACAGGACAGTCTTTCACTATTTATTGAGTGATTTTTCTAGACAATGAAAACTGGCAACGTAAACTTTGAGCATTCTGATGATGAAGGGCATGAGAAGCAGTGGCTGTGGAAGCAGGGGATAGAAAATGGAAGCAAAAAATTGCGTAGCCTCATCAGCAAGGGCATTGCCTTCGGATAATGGACCAGGAAGGGCAGAATGAGCACGAATATGAGCAACATAAAAGGGCTCCTTACGAGCACGAATATCAATTGAATGGTCTGCAAAAGAGCAATTACGTCAGTGGGGGAGGAGGAAGAAACAGTATGAAGACTAGCAGTTTCCAAATGACGTAGCACACTTGCCACATAATGACTGTCAGTGTAAAAATTAAAGTATCTCGTAAGGAGATCTGCAAAGACCTGACAAACTGCAAAAGCTCGACTCATTGAGTGGAAACACTACCATTAATGACAGTAACTGCTGTTCCAGAAGAGGAGCCATCTGTAAAAACCAAATCAGCATCCTGCAGAGGTGGAACACTGGTAACCTGAGGAAAAGTAAAAGAATGATTTTTTGCAAAGGTAAGGAGTCAAAAAGGAGGATAATGGGAGTCCACTTGCCCAGTAAAGTGGGCTACGGCCGACTGCCACGCAGGGCATGTCTCCCAAAGCCAAGTCATTTGAGGGGCAGTGTAAGGTACTACAATTAAAGCAGGCTCATAGCCAAAAATCTCCCTGGCCTGCTGTTGGCCCTTGATAATGAGGAGGGTGACAGATTCATAATATGGGGTCATGGCGCGCCGCCGTGAGGCTGGCAAATGCAGCCATTCCACGGGTCCTTGTTGCCAAAAAACTCCTGTGGGTAGATAAGAAGTAGGTAATATTAGCAGTGACCAAGGCTCAGTAACAGAGATGCAAGAGACCTGCTGTGCAGTGATCATCTCTTGTACCAGTTGTAATGCAGAGCTTCAGGGTTGAAGAGCCACGGAGATGCAGGGCCAGAATCACCTTTTAAGATATCAAAGAGAGGTGTGAGCTGCGCAGTGGTAATTCCAAGAGAAGGGCACAACAAATTAATGTCACCTAACAACTTCTGGAAATCACTCAAGGTGGTAAAAGAATCATTTCTGATTTGAGGTTTCTGCATCTGGTCTTTGCGTCAATTTATAATTTTCCCAAGATATTCATATGGAGCCATCCACTGCACCTTCTCTGGAGCAAAAATGAGACCAGCATTATGGAGAGAATTTTGTAGTTTCAAAAATACCTCCTTCAATTGCTCTTCATCAGAATGAGCAACAAGAATACCATCCATCCAATGGATGATATAAGCCTTGGGAAAATATGATCAGACTGGCTGCAAGGCTCTGGCTAAAAGTTTGACATAAGGTGGGGCTATTGGCCATGCCTTGCGGTAAAACCTTCCACTGAAATCTAGAGTCGGTTGCTGAAAATCAATAGCAGGCAAAGAGAAAGCAAAGTGCTTTCAGTCTTTGTGAAAAAGTGGAAGAGTAAAAAAGCAACCTTTTAAATCTGTAACAAACAAGTGATAGCAGGGATGGTCACTGGCGAGGGCAGACTGGGCTGCAGAGGCTCCATGATTTCCATGGAACAATCTACGGCCTGTAAATCTTGTAGTAAACACCATTTCCCTGACCTTTTCTTAACGACAAAGATAGGAGTGTTCCAAGGACTGTTTGAATGCTCAATGTGACCAGCTTGAAGCTGCACCTGAACAAGCACTGTGGCCGCTGCAAGCTTTTCTTCAGGGAGGGGCCACTGCTCCACCCATACAGGATCATCAGATAACCAAGTAATAGGATCAACAGTCTCCTGATGGGACTCAGAAGAAGCAGTGGTCATTAATGAAAAGCCTCGGGATGACCTAAAGAAAACCTCCCATTTTTTACCGGGGGGAGTTAAGGGATACTGCATTCCTTGATTAACCCTTCCCAATCCTTGGTTTGGTAAAAATCCTTGATTGAGCATCTGGGAAGTGACCTGAGGGCTGGAACTGTATAACAATACCCCCATAGCTTGGAGGACATCCCGGCCCCAAAGATCAAGCAGCAGGAAAGGAAGTACATAGGGCTGAGAAACTCCCTCATGGCCTTCATCATTCTTCCAATTCAAATGTTTGTTACTCTGCAGAGGAGACTTAGACTGGCAAATACCTTGCAAAGAAGTCATTGCTTCCTGAAGAAACCAAGAAGTTGGCCAGTGAACCTGACTAATAACAGAGATGAAAAACAAACAAACAGAAAAAACAGAGATGTCGGCCCCAATATCTAATAAAGCTCGGAAGGTCTTGCCTTCTATATGCAGAGAATACTCAGGCCACTTTTCCCTTATGGCTTGCACCCAATATGCATGATCAGAAAAACCAAAGGCATTAGTCCCTCGCTTTTGTGAGGAGACAGTACATCCCATTTTCTTCAAAGGGAGTAACACTAATTGGGCAATTTTCATGCCAGCAGTGAGTGTAATAATATTCTGAGGAACATTTCCCATAACTTTAACTTCACCAGTGTAATTGGAGTCTATGACTCCTGGGAGAACGTGGAAGCCTTTCAGGGAAAGGCCGCTACATTCCGTAACAGTCCCACCATGTCATCAGGGAGTGGGCCATACACACCCATGGAAATAGCCTGTGGACCCATTTCTGGTGTTAATACCAAGTGGGAGGAGGAACTGAGGTCCAGTCTGGCACCCCCTGTGGTGGCATGGTAGAGATCGCTGACCCGTTTTGTGGATGACTTCCCTGAGAGGGCAAGTTGGGCATGGGCTGCGGGGGGAGGGTTAAGTGGACATAGCCCCAATTGTTTGAGGGGCCTGGGGCTGGCCCCTCCAGAAGTTTCCCAACAGGGGAGTTCCATTTGCATCCATCTCAGAATAACATTCATGAGCCCGATGAATACTTTGCTTGCATCATGGGCACATAGATGTAGTGCAGCCCCTTCTGGGGGGTGGTCCTGAATTGCGATTACGCGAGGGGCATTGCCTACTGAGATGGCCCATTTGCCCACAGTTGAAGCAGGTGTCTCGGGTTCCTCCATTACCAGATCTTATTGTATTAAAAATTTTGTGGGGTGGAGTACCTTGTAAAACTGCAGCCATGGCCATCCCCTGCATATAGGCAGGCCCAATATCAGCACACAAGCACACATAATCTGTCAAAAGCCCTTTCTTATGATAGGGATAAATGGCTGCTTGGCAGACAGAACTGGCATTTTCATAGGCCAGTTATTTGACCAAAAGAGTCCCTGCCTCTCCATCTACCACCGATCGACCCACAGCCTGCAACAATCTAGATGCAAAATCTTGGTAAGGCTCATCAGGCCCCTGATGTATTTTTTGAAAGTTGCTCTGTCTTAACTCCAGCAGACGGTAGTCGACGCCATGCTCCCAACACTGCTCCACTGATCTGATCATATGCAGCTCGGGGATATAAAAATCTGCACCTCTTGGGAGGAGTATTCTCCTTGGCCTACAAGTATGCCTAAATTAATCATATTCAGTTCACCTCCTCTATTTCTTTCAGCTTGCTCTTTGCATCTATCCCAGAAATCTGTCTTCCATAACAGATATTCCCTGCCCAACAAACATGCCTTTGCAAACATATGCCAATCAGAGGGAGTCCTGGCTTCTTGTGAAACAGTTTCTAGCATAGCTAATGTGAACAGTGCTGTTGCGCCATACTGTGTCACAGCAGTTTTAAGGTCCTTCAGGGACTTAAGAGACAAAGTATGATACTCTCCCATCTCCCTTCCCTGCTCATCAAAGCCTGTAGTCTCTACCGGATAGGCGTGACATCCTTCCAAACCATCTCCCTGCAGCAAGGCAGACTGAACAGCCTTCTGTAAAGGGGAGAGACACACCAGACGTTTCCTAACATCGGGCAGCCAAGTTTGGATGGTAGCCAAGTAGGGGGAGGACGTGGATCTGTGATCCATGAGCAAGGCTCTATTTGGCACCAATTGAGGGGTCACTGAGGCACAAGGGGGCCCTTGCCACCCCCAGGAGTAATCTCCTCCTAAGACATTGAGGAATGAGACACTGGTATTGAAGGCACTTCCTCTTTTGAATTCAAAGTGCAACACAAAGGCAATTCCTCACTCGAAGCTAAGCACCTTTTAGCTAGAACAGTAAGCAAATCCATAAGTATCAGAAGATAAAGAAAGAGTGGAGGGCTCAGCCTCTTTCGCAGGTATGCTAAGAGCCTCAGGAAACTTGGTCACAGAGGCTCGAGTGGCCACAAATATCTCATCATTGTGATACCAAGCAGCAGCCTCGTCCTGCTCCTGTTGAAAATCTTTAGGAGGATGTCCCTTCTAATTGTTGTGGGCAGCTAGAGCAGAAGCAAGAGGGAATGCCGCAATGAAGGAGGAGACAACTCCACTCTGTGAGACTCAGGAAAGGGATCTAAGCAATCTCTTACTAGGTTCCACAGAGATAAAGCATCTACTGGCACAGCTCTAAAACCATGCACTTGATAATAATCCTTCAAACAACTACCTACTTTTTCCCAAGTAGTCAGATTAACTGTCCCAGCCTCAGGAAACCAGGGACATACTTCCTCTACAAACTGCAAAATTCTATCTAATTGTCAATCTGCAACCTTAGTTCCTCAGCATAGATTTTAACATCTGTACAAAGAGAGTGCGTTCCTTAGAATGTAAATGTCCCATGTTTTACTCCCAATGATTAATCTTTTTCCCTCGGTTACTTACTCATGAATCAAAATGCTGCACACAAAAAAAGCCAGCCTCCAAGAGAGTTTCTCTCCAGCCAATGCTGACCCCAGTACTCAGGTCCCTGTTCAGGCACCACCTGCGAAGTTCCAGCCTCCACTGAGTAGGGCTTGAGGTGGGGGGAGGAAATGAGAAAGAGACAGAGAAACAGTGGGATTGGGAGGGTTCTTTCCCAGGTAGCTGAGAGTGAAAGAGAACAAATTTATTTTCACCTCATGCCTCTTATATTGTGCAAAAATCACACAAGGGAGAGCAAAACCACACAGGCAAGATATATGTTAATGTCCAAACTAAACCACACAAGCAAAATATATGTTAATGATTAAACTATGTGCCAGAAGCCGCAAACCCTAAAGAGGCAAAATGGAGGTTACCTGAAAATGGGAAAAACGCTGACTGGGAGCAGAGCCCCAGTGGGAAGCAGCCATGATGGATGTAGAGCCCCATAGATCCTATTGAAGGACTCCTTTTGGCCTTAAAGGAATGCGTGCTTAGGCTTGAAAAACACTTCCCTTGATAAATAAAACAATTAGCTAGAATGTGCAAGGATGTGGAATTAGCAGTAAACCTATGTATAGAAACGTAAAAAGGGCTCAACAGCAAAAATTTCCCCCCTGAAGGGACAAGGGAATGTTTTTACTACCCCCTTTCCCATGAAATTTTGCAACTTTTAGCTAAAAAAGGAAAAACAAGTACTTCCTCATACCCTTTATAAGTAAAAACATTGACAGTTGTGATTGATGAGGAAGTGAGAAACTGAGACAGAGTATCTCCAAAAACAGGTGTTTTTGGGAAAAACAAGTCACAGACATGCCTTTTGATTTAAGAAATATTATAGCTTAATTAGAAAGAGGGTTAAAATTAAAGTAAGGATGAGAATTAAATAAATAGCAGTTATAATTAAAAGATAAATGTTTATGATAGATGTAGGTATTAGTTAAATATAAGGAATAGGAAATAATTAAGTTTTAAGGTAAACTTAAAATTATATACACTTAATGTAGGTTTAAAATTAAATACATTTAGGATTAGAAGTAAGACTAATTTCATATATAAGTGTAGATTTAGACATGTTTTGTTTAGAAATATAAAATGTAAAATAGGTGATAAGAAAATAGCAAGTAATATAGATAAGGCAATTAGAATTAAGAAAGTTAAATTTTTAAATTAATAGTATTAAGAATTCGTAGTGGGTAAGATGGGGTGGTTATATAAAAGAAAAAACAAGTCAATATATTGCTGCTAAAAGTATATATAAGGGTAGAATTAAGAAAATAGATTAGTAAAGGAAAAGAAATAGAATAGCAAAGGGAAGAGATTCAGTTGACCTAGAGGTCACAGGATGTGGTCGATAAATTGGCAGCTGGTATTTTGTTACACCACTGGTAGCAGGAAGGAACAAAATGAAACTTGTAAAGATCAACTTCCCTATAAACAAAAGAAAAAACATGATGTAAACATGTAATGTGTAACATGGGATACATTTTGTGGGTAGGGCGGTCAGTAAAAAACTATATAAGCTTGTAAGAATTGAATACAAATTGGCAGAGTCTTGAGCTCTCCCCAGGAAGAGGATTCCTGTCATCTTTGTCTTTTCTTCGTCGCCCGTTCCCGATTCTCCCCGGTCAGGCCCTGACTCTCTCTGTGGAGCTGGACTCCGGCAACTATGCTTACCTTAACATCTATGCTAAGTGAAGGGCAAGACAATCACTTAAGGCAGACAGCCTCCGGGCTAGGCATGGTCGAGGCCACACGCTCTGCTCTCCGCAGAATAACAGCCAAATGTGAGAGGAAGTGAAGGAAGCATAGGCTTGGTTCCTTGAACACAAGCCAAGAAACATAAGGACCTTGTCAGCTTATGTTCTGATTTCCTTCAAAAATTAATAGGAATTTGACCAACATCTCTCTGCTTTTGACTTTTTTGCATGGATTGGAAGGTAAGTGAGGATTCTCCTTCTGAACATAGTATTATTGAAGAAGTGTCACATCCTTGAACAACTGCTGTAATACTACAAGAAAAGGATTGACAGTAGTGGGAAACTGTGGGGGAGGGTGCAGGGAGGTGGGATTGACAGTAGTCGATATCTGCCTGGGGTAGGAGGGCACACCTCATCCACAAGGGTGCCTGCACAATGAATATTTGTGTAGCTCACCCTGAATTGTACCCCACAATTTTAAAATTAAAAAAAGAGGGGAAAAAATATCCAGAAAAGGATTGTCAGTAGTGGGAAATTGCCGGGGGGGGTGGGATGCGGGATTGGTGGTAGTAGGATTCTGTGGGGGGGAAGGGCACACCTCATCCACAAGGGTACCTGCGTAATGAACACTTGTATACTTTAAATAAATAAATCAAGTGTCACATGTTAGGAATCCCCAGGCAAATCCTTCCTCTTAGAAGCTATGCCTGTGACGTGTATGGTCTGCTCTTGAAAGACATTTTGCACGTGGCTGGATACAAAGCAGCAAACCCAGGGCAGAAATCATACATGTGTGGTATGTGGAGAAGATTCTGATTTAGTGCAAACCTTCCCCAGCAACAGATGTAGCAGAATATACAGACATACATCAGAAAGGAGGAAAACAAAGCCTTGCTTGTGAAGACCTGAGGAAGAACCTTCACACATCACACATCATAGGAATCTTTCCATGCAGGAAGTGTGGGGAGGACTTTCTGGCCACAGCAGGCTTTCTCTAGCATCAGGTCACTCCCAGCTTGAGTAAGCCGCACAAAAGCACCAAATATGCAGTGGTCTTTCTCATTGTGCAAAGGAATTATCATTGCAGTGAATTTGGAAATTCCTTCAGCCACAATTTCACACTTGTTCAGCACCAGAATCCACATTGGAGAAAGGTCTTTACATTGGGATTCTTTAGGTGGACTTCCACTCATTACACATCAGATCATTCACAGTAAGGCAAGGTCTATGAATGAATCAAATGAAAAGCTTTCAACAACAAATGCGGTTGATTCAGCATCAGTAAATCCACACTGTAGAAAGAACTTATGAGTGCACCTCATAAGAGAGGTGAGAGATCCTGCCTTTCCATCTGGAGCAATTCTTTAGCCACTACGCCAACCTCTCTCAACACCAGAGAGATCACACCAGAGAAAAACCTTATGAATGCAGCAAGTGTGGGACATTCTGTAGCCTAAGCTCCAGACTCACCGAACATCAGAGAGTTCACTCTGGTGAAAAGCCTCATGAGTGTAGCAAAAGATCTGCTCTGATTCAGCATTAGAATCTTCCCAACCCAGAAAGCCCTCATGAGTGCAGCACATGAAGAGTCTTCCAGTCACAGCCCCAATCTCATTAGGCATTGAGAGTTCACTAGAGAAAGGCCCGATTAGTTCAATTAATGTGGAAAAATATTTAGCCAGATCTCCAGCCTCAAAAAGACCTTATGAGTGCAACACATGTGGAAAAGCACAAGCGCCCACCCTATTCACCACCAAAAAGTTCATACAAGAGAAAGACATTATGAGTGCAGCAAACATGAGATAGCTTTCAACTGCATTATTGGAAATTTCACACTGGATAAAGGTCTTACAAGTGTAAGGAATGTGTTCCCTCTGTGTTCAACATAATAATTCACAACAGGGTTAAGCTGTGAAAGTAGCCTTTATAAGAGATCCGTCAGACAGAAGTTGAATTTTATTCATGAAATACCTGCATTGAGGAGATTCTCTGAATTTTAGGTATGTCAGAAACTTTCTGGAACTACATTGCATTTTTTAACCTGCCCATAGATTTTAAAACTTTTTTTTTTTTGAGTTGGAGTCTCACTCTATCGCCCAGATTGGAGTGCAGTGGCCGCTCCCGGCCACCGCAGCCTCGACCTGCTGGGCTCTGGCGATCCTTCCGCCTCAGCCTTCCAAGTAGCCGGAATTACAGGCATGCGCTACCATGCCTGGCTGATTTTTTGATTTATTGTAGAGATGAGGTCTCGCTGCCCAGGCGGGTCTCGAACCCGCGGGCTCAGGCAATCCACTCACCTCAGCCTCCCAAAGGCTGAGCCACCGAGCCAGGCAGATTTTACAACTTTTTGCCAATGCCAGTGTTTGTGGCAGAAGCCACCTCAGTTCTACCAGTTGGCAGGTCTCCAGGGTGGGCATCGACTCTCTCAACATGCCTTGGGAAGGCAGACCTCTGTTCCCTCTGTCCATTCCCTGGAGGGAATCATGAGTAGCCTAAGGCTGCTAGAGTACATCCTTCCCTCTGCCTGTGACTGATTTAGCTATGGGCCTGACCCATCCTTCACCACAAAGACCTAAGCAGGATACTGCTGGTGGCTTGCAGAGGTTTCCCTTGTTCAAAGACGTTGCTGAAGACACATGCTGCTTCTGATGAATTTATGCAGCCTCCATCCAAGTTATTATATCCAGGAACTACCTGTCTCCCACTGCTCTGATTTGTGTTATAATAAAGGCTTTGTTGTCAGAACCATAGTTAATCTTCTGCATGGAGTGGTTGAGAATAGAATTAAGGCCTACCAAACCAAAGGGGTGGAAAGCTATCATGTGTGCCTCCATATGTATTGCCTCAGAAGGGACAGCAGAATGGCAGAGAACAACTTTCAGTCCAGTTTGGGCCTAATTTGCCTTGCTGCCCAAGGCCATTTAGGAAATATCGTAGGACTTTCTGGGCCTAATGTGCTGGACCAAGGAATTTTTCTAAGACTAGAGGTTACCCTGAGGAGAGGGCAGATGTGGCGATCTCTGATGCATCTGGGAGGGTGATTCAGGTTCCTGTCCCCAATGAGATGTCCCATATTCCTTAGCATTCTTATGGGGAAGTTGTTTAACCAGTACCTGCCAAAGAAGCGTGTGCCCTGAGGTTTAGAATTCATTACAAAGGTTGCACTGGCTGTACAACAACCTATAGGGACCATGTGGAAACCATGATTTGCATAGAAACAGTGAGTGCGGTTAATAGGGAGTGAATGAGATTACAACAAATTATAGGCAATGTGCCTAATGAAAGGTACGGTCACAGACATCCCCTTGTTTGCAGCTATGCAGGGTGACGTCTTTGCAGAAATTCTCTCAGGTCCTTAGATTTTCTGGATTCCTTCAGCTTCCCTGGACCATTTATTCAAAGCCATTGCTGCACAAGCAGAAAAACCGGGACGGTAGCGATAGCGAAGTTTATAGTCTACAGTATTCCATAGGCCAGGGATGTAGTATTTGTCAAACTATCATTCCTGATGGCTCAGGTGGAAATGATCCTCACTGCTTCCCAGTGTCTTTGCTACCACGGCACATGAACAAGGATGGTAGAGTCAATCTAGGGTTGCCAGATCTTCTATTATTCTAAAGTGAGGAGGATATGGAGATTTTTATGTGTAATAACTTATTGTAATACTTTATTGAGTATTTGAAGTAATGGATATATTAATTAGCTTGATTTTATTATTTAAAATGCATACATATATCAAAACATTACCTTGTACACCATACATATATGTACCTTTATTTTTCAATTATACCTGATTAAGATATAATTAGCATGCAGTAAACTGTACATATTTGCTGTGTACAATTTGATAAATTTTAATATACATATTCTAGTGAAATTCTCACCATTATCATGTTAATTAACACATCTGTCAACTCCAAAGTTAACTGTGCTCTTTGACAATTCCTTTCTGCTACCTTCTCCAGTTCCACATCCCCAGGAAAACACTGAATTCCTTCATTTTTCTATAGGTTTGCCTTTTCTAGAATTTCATATTATTGGAATCATAAAGTATTTACACTTTTTGGCTGGTTTCTTTTATACAGTATAATTGAGATACATATGTGTTGAGTGTATGAATAATTCATTCCTTTTATAGCTGAGTATTAGTCTATTGAATGAATGTCCCATGATTTCTTTATTTCTCTGCTAACTGATATATGTATTTATAGCAAATACAAATAAAGCTGCTATGACAATTAATGTGCAGGTTTTTATATGAACATATAGTTTCTTTTTTAATTTTAACTTTTTTTTTTTTTTAGTTGGAGTCTCACTCCGTCGCCCAGGCTGGAGTGCAGTGGCACACTCACGGCCACCCCAGCGTCGACCTGCTGGGCTCAGGCGATTCTTCCACCTCAGCCTTCCAAGTAGCCAGAAGTATAGGCACACACTACCATGCCTGGCTAATTTCTTCATTTATTATAGAGACGAGGTCTCACCAAGTTGCCCGGACTGGTCTCGAACCCATGGGCTTAGTTAATCCTCTCTCGCCTTGGCCTCCCAAAGTGCTGGGATTACAGGCTTGAGCCACCGTGCCTGGCCTAATTTTTTTTTAAATATGTGGGGTACAATTCAGGGTTAGATATACAAATGTTCATTATGTAGGTATCCTTGTTGATGAGGTGTGCCCCCTCCCCTGGCATTTTCCCACTACTGTCAATCCCTTTCTCATAGTATTATGATAATTGTTCAAGGTCAACCCGTGAGTGAGAACATGCAGTCCTCAGTTCTCTGTTTCTGTGACAGATCACTCAGTATTATAGACTCTAGCTTCATTCAAGTTGTTGCAAAGTTCATAATTTTGTCCTTCATTATGGCTGTGTAGTATTCCATCATGTATATGTACCACATTTTTTTAACCAGTCCTCTTTCAATGGGCAGCATGGTTGGTTCCATGTTTTTGCTATGAACATATGCTTTCATTTATCTTAAACTGATATCTAGAAGTACAATGCCTTCGTCCCAGGATTGGTAAATGTTTAACTTTTTAAAAAATGTCAAGCTGTGTTGCGCTATTTGATGTTTCCACAAACAGGGTTGGAGAGTTCCAGTTTTTCCACATCCTCACCAATAATCAGTGTGGTCAGTGTTTTAATTTAAGTCTTACATTTCTTTAATGACTCATGATTTTGAGCATATTTATGTGTGTGTTTGTCACACATATAACTACTTTGGTGAAATATTCATTCACACATTTTGCCTTTTTTAAATGAATGTTGGTTGACTATTTCTGTTTTCATTAACAAGAATACAGTGAAAAACAAAAACAGTTTGTTGGAACCTCAGTCATTCATTAGTGATGTTAGTGATTTGTTGGCTAAGTTGATGAATATTTTTGAATACTGGAAGAATATTTGTTCAGATTTAGTACTGTTCACAGTATAAAGCTGTAGACATGAAATACTTTTAAATTTAGACTACATTATTAACATATTCTCCGTTATCATCTTCAAGCTGCACAGTCAACAAAACTGACTTGTAGTGTTTGCCAATTTCTGTGGTGTAAATACTCCCACCATGGCCAATTTCATGCAACAAAATGTCTCTAAACATAGAATTGAGAAGAGATGGGCTTTAGTACACCATTGTATTCTATTTTCTCTATACAGATATAATAGATATAAATAACCCCTAGATCATATGTAATAGTGAACTGTAGTTGAGTCTTGAGTATTCCTTGTCATGGTTTTGTTTTTTGAAATAGCTCTATCAAAGTATAACTGAAATGCAGGAACTGCAGGACTCTTGACATGTGACAACCCTATCCAAACCCCTGTACTAAAAGAACTGACCAAATTCTAGCATGGCATCTATTAATAGCAACATAAGACTGTGTCCCTAGGATGACCCTAGACCCCATTATAGTGCCTGCCTAAGAAAGAACAATGCTGCCAGGAAAGTTTACTATTTGTAAATTTGATGATAGGCCCCTTGCCTCCCTTTTTGAGAGCATTTACTTAAAAAGGGCTTACAATTGTAATTACATATTTCTTGAAACACAGGAGCCTCTCCATCAAGGACCTGAGAGGCAGTCCTTTGAAATGTAATCATCAAGAAAGTTAAGGCCTCTGACTCCCAGTTCATGTAGGAGGATAGAATACTAACTTGTATAACTTCCCACTAGCAGACAGAGCTGGTCTAATTGCAATTTCACTAACCCATTATTTGAATTATTTTAATACTCTAACTCCAATACAATGCGACCCTGGTACAACATAGAATGTACTAGAAGTTTAAGGTAAGAAAAAACAAAAACAGGCATTAAAATTGGAAAGGAAACAGTAAAACTACCTCTGTTCACAGATGACATGAGTCTATATATAGAAAATTTCATAGCATCTACAAGAAAAACTACTATGCTTACATGAATTCAGAAAAGTTGCAGGTACAAAATCAACATTCAAAAACCCATTGTTTTTATACATCAGCAGTGCGCAGTCTGAAAAGAAAGTTAAACAATTTCATTTACATCACAGATAAAAGAAAAAAGTTCTTAAGAACAAATTTAATCTATATTCGTTTATTTAGTGACACTATAAAGAAATACCTGAGGCTGGGTAATTTATGAGGAAAAGAGGTTTATTTGGTTCACAGTTTTGCTGACTGTACAAGAAGCATGGTGCTGGCATTTGCTTCTGGCAAGGCTTCCGGAAGCTTGCAATCATGATGGAAGGGGAAGGGGATCTGTTGTGTCATATGGTGAGGGAGGAAGTGAGGGAGAGAAGGGAGGTGCCAGGCTCTTTTATATTTATGTATTTATTTTTTGAGTCGGAGTCTCACTCTGTCGCCCAGACTGGAGTGCAGTGGCCGCTCCCGGCCACCGCAGCCTCGACCTGCTGGGCTCCGGCGATCCTTCCACCTCAGCCTTCCAGTAGCCGGAATTACAGGCATGCGCTACCACGCCCGGCTGATTTTTTGATTTATTGTAGAGATGAGGTCTCACTGCCCAGGCAGGTCTCGAACCCGCAGGCTCAGGCAATCCACTCCCAAAGGCGCGGAATTACAGGCTGAGCCACCGAGCCCGGCTGCCAGGCTCGTTTAAGCAATCAACTCTCACATCAACTAAAAGAGTGAGAACTCATTCATTACTGCAAGGATGGCACCAAGTCATTCATGAAGGATTCATCCCATGACCTGGGGACCTCCCATTTGCCTCACATCTAACACTGGGGATCACATTTCAACATGAGATTTGAGGGGGAAAACGTCTAAACTGTATCATACATGAAAGGTTAAAAACTACAAAAGATTGCTAAAGGAAGTTAAAGTAGATCTAAAAAATGGAAAGACATCCTTTGTTTATGGATTGGAAGTCTTTCTTATTGTAAAGATGGCAATACTATGCAAAGTATATTAGTCTGGTAGAGATGCCATCAAAAATACCACAGACTTGGTAGTTTCAGCAACAGAAATTTATTTTATTTTCTCGCAGTTCTGGAGGCTGGAAGTCCAAAATTAATATACTGGCAAATTTGGTTTCTGGTGAGGTGGCTGCCTTCTTGTTGCCACCTATGGCTTTTCCTCTAAGATTGAACAGAGAGAAGGAGAAAGTGCACTCCAGTCTGGGTGACAGTGAGACTCCAACTCAAAAAAAAAGAAAAAAAGAAAGAAAAAGAAACAAAATTAAGGGCCTCACATGTCCCGATTTGTATGACTTATTTGTACTAATGCAAAAAAAAATTTTTTTTTTTTTCAGTTGGAGTCTTACTCCGTCGCCCAGACTGGAGTGCAGTGGCCGCTCCCGGCCACCGCAGCCTCGACCTGCTGGGCTCCGGCGATCCTTCCGCCTCAGCCTTCCAAGTAGCCGGAATTACAGGCATGCGCTACCACGCCCAGCTGATTTTTTAATTTATTGTAGAGATGAGGTCTCGCCGCCCAGGCGGGTCTCGAACCCGCGGGCTCAGGCAATCCACTCACCTCAGCCTCCCAAAGGCGCGGGATTCCAGGCTGAGCCACCGAGCCCGGCTGCAAAAAAAATTTTTAACAAATGTACTAGTACTAAAAATACATGTATG
>NW_007248080.1:204060-218389 GCF_000164805.1 Carlito syrichta | reverse complement strand
CCCTCTCACACACACACACACACACACACACACACACACACACACACAGCATCCCTCACCCCTGGCAACCAGTAATCTTTACTCTCATTTCTCTAGTTTTGTCATTATATAAATGGAATCATACAGTACACAACTTTTTTTTAGGACTGGCTTTTTTTTTTTTTTTACTCAGCATAATGCACTTGAGATCAATA
Organism: Carlito syrichta; assembly: GCF_000164805.1. Lineage (NCBI taxonomy): Eukaryota > Metazoa > Chordata > Mammalia > Primates > Tarsiidae > Carlito > Carlito syrichta. The sequence continues at coordinate 218,195 of NW_007248080.1, read as the reverse complement.
CAAGTTGTATGTATCAATAATTTCTTCTTATAAATAAAAAAATTAGCCAGGCATGGTAGTGCACATCTATAGTTCTGGCTACTTGGAAGGTTGAGGCAGAAGAATTGCCTGAGCCCAGCAGGTCGACGCCAGGGTGGCCATGAACATGCCACTGCACTCCAGCCTGGGCGACTGAGTGAGATTCTGACTCAAAAAAAAAAAAAAACTTTGTTCTTTTTTATTGCTAAGTAGTATTTATTGCTATGAATATACCACAGTTTATTTAACCTTTCATTTGTTGAGAGACATTTTGATCATTTCCATCTGGGGACTAAAGTTGCTATTTGTATAAATTTGTGCATAAGTTTCTGCGTGAGCATGTTTTCATTTTTCTGGGATAAATGCCCAAGATTGCAATTGCTGGGGTTTCATAGAAGTATATCTTTAGTTTTTTTGTAAGAAACTGCTTAACTAATTTCAAGAGTGGCTGTACCATTTTATATTCCTACCATTAAATTTCTCATATTACTTCACACTACTCTAAAGGGACACTTTTACTGTGTATAGCAATCTAGGCTGGAATTTTTTTCCCCAGAAGTTTGAGCAGTCCTTCCAACATGTCTCTAGATTGCAACTGTATATTGGGTGTGAATGGAGACGAGTTTTTAGGTTTATTTTAGAGCTTCCTGGTCTTAGAGGAACAAAATCTGGACTAGATGCATAACACACACATCGCCCTGAGATCCTAACATTTAGATGAGGTCAGAGACTTGATGGGAGTTTTGGTTTGTCACATTAAGGAGCAAGTGAAAGCATAGAATGTACAAGGATAAATAATAAAATGGATATTTGATGACCAAATTAATGGACTATGCTATAAAATGTCTGGGTGACCGTCCCATTCTCTCTTTCTGGACACTCTAGAGGACAGCACGTCTCAGTTTTTCTTACATGTAGGCAATGTAAATGAGTAGTGGGCAATGGAATATGGGTGGAAGTCGTTGCAAAAAATATCTTCATTATGTTTTCTCATTTCTGCTCCATCCTGAGGATGACTTTTTGGACTTAATACTTTTTACTTTTCACATTGCTCAAGAGTTATCTCTCTCTTCTTGTGGGCCACACATTTGGATGACAGCCTGAAAATGTCTTGATGAGTACAAGACCTGGTAACCCTGAGCTGTTGGACACCGGCTGGACCGTCTCATGGTCACTCATTTGTCCCTGGTTCTGGTTACCCTAGGGGCTGGAGGTGAAGCATGAGAGAGGTGAGATTCTAGATGCTGTGAATTAGAGAAGAACATGCCATTTTATGCCAAAAACTAGAAACCACATCAGCTCCACTCTCCGCTTAGGCCTATGGGTAGTTAGTTAGTTGCAGTGGTTTTAGGTGTTGAATCATGTGACCTGCAAGAAAGTATCCCTTGGGCAATAGGTCTACCTGTAGACTATGAAACCCTACTACATATACTATTTTTTTAAATGAGCCAAATGGCACAAAAGTGTGTTGTTATGTAAAATTTAAAACATTATGCATGAGACTCCCTGTTAAGTCAGAGAGTCAGTGTATTTTATGTTTCAACAAATATCACCAATGAGTCTGCAAAGTATCTCTGACAAAGTACTCTACCACAGCAGTGTATGTAAAATCCTTGTGACTATGTTGCCAATAACATAGGATAATGACAGCAACCACTCTTACATATTTCTCATGTTCCAGGCCCAGTGCAATTTTTAGTTAATCTCCCACCAAATAGGCAGTCTTGTCTCATTTATTCACTGGAATTTAAAGAGTCCAGTTGCTCAAATGTTTTGGAGTTTCAAAATTCCCTGGAGGACTTAAGGGAAGTGCTGGGCTCATCCGGAAGTATGTGATTCAGTGGGTCTGAAGTGGGGCCTGAGAACTTGTATCTGCAGCAAGTTCCCAGGTAATGCGATGTAGACTGGAAATGACTGACAGGGGAACATTTAATATTATTGTATTAAAGGATCATCTTTTTCTCATAAATCTCGATCTCAAGACTCAGAGAGAGAAGTGCTGGTACAGGAGGGGGGACAAAGGAAAGAAAGCCAAGGCATAGGTCACCTATTAGAGACTCCTGAGTGTGGGCCATTTCCTCCAGTGGCTACGGAAATGTGTGCATGTCTCCTAGGCAGAGGTCCCTAAGCCCTGGGCCACTGACAGGTCTGTGGCCCAACAGGCTGCACAGCAGGAGGTGAGAGGAGGCTGAGCCAGAGAAGTTTCATCTTTATTTACAGTCGCTCCCCATGGCTCCCTGAGCTGCACCTCCTGTCAGATTAGCGCTGAAAAACTTGCTTCTATTTATTTCCAACATTCTATCTTCGTAAAGCAGGGTTTTCTGCAGTGACAGCAACCAAAAATGAGATTATGGAGTGGACTGGACATAAGCAATACACTTCAAGTGTCACTGTCTCCCATCACCCCAGATGGGACTGTCTAGTTGCAGGACAATAAGCTCAGGGGCGCCACTGATTCTGAACTATGATGGGTTGTATAATTATTTCACTCTATATTACAATGTCATCATAATCGAAATAAAATGCACAATAGATGTAATGCGCTTGAATCATCCCGAGACCACCCCCACGCCCATTCGTGTAAAAAAGCTTCTTCCACGAAACCGGTCCCTGATGCCAAATAGGTTCGGGACCGCTGTCCCAGAGGAAGCGAGGCCACGCCCGCTCTTTGGAACCTTTGGACTCCGTTTCTCCGAGTTCCACCCGGATTCAGGCCAGAAACTACATTACCCAGAAGGCAGTGCCCGAGCGTCGGGGGTCAGGCGGGGACACGGGCGCAAAGCGCGGAGGCGCGTTTCCTGTGGCCGCGAGGGTGGGGCTTCCGGCGTTGAGTGTCCGGACGTCTTCCGGTCGTGGCTGCCCTGTCCTTACCTGCTTTCCACAGGCTAGAAGGCTGGACAGAGGCTGCTTCCCAGAGGACAGCCAGGAGAACGGGACCCCCTCGCCCGTTTTGTGCGAGCGGCGACCCGCCCCCAGCAGGGTGGTCCGCCGTGCGCTTCAGGGACCCTGAGACCGGCCAGCCTTCTGTCCCCACCGCGCCGTGCACCTGCGCGCATTTTACGCGGCGGAGACTGAAGTCCGACGCCACCCGGGGATGGAGTGAGGGGTCGGCTGAGCCCGCCGGGCCGACTTTTGTCGCCGCCACTCCCGGCCTCGCTCCGCCCACGGGGTTTCATGGCGGCGCCGGCGTCGGTGAGTGGAGGGCCCCGCAGGCCCCCGCGCGGCCCATCTGCTGTGAAATAAGAGATTCCGGACACTTCGCCTTTCCCTTCTGATGCCTTCCGGTCTGGGGGCCCTGGTGTAGGTTGGGGGAAGGGAGCAGGCCTAATCACTTCCAGCCCAGGGGGCCCATTTCTGGCTCTCACCTTGAGCATGGCTCTAACCTACTCGCTGCCCTGGGCCTCCGTATCCTCGGGTCTGAAATGCGAGGGTTAATGATTCTCTCTGTTGAGACTGGAGAGGGTAAGCTTGGGACGTGTGTCCTCCACTCTTCAAAGAACATCACTCTGGATGTCATTTCTGGGGAGGGATTCCCCAGGTCCTGCTGTTAGCTTAGGGGCTCACTGCAGCCGGGGTCTGACTTTAGCTGAAAACCGGGAGAGGGAACGAGAACCTCAAGGGCAGAGGTGAAGTGGAAATAGCGATTTGTTTGATATTGCCGCTTCTCTGATAGTCGGAAATTCCCCCTACAGATAGAAGACAGTCATCGGATTGCTCTTTGCTGGTGCCATCTGTTTATTACAAGTGAATTTGGCTTTTCACTTATTTTCCTGTTTAACATATTTACTCATGTTTGAAAAGCAAATCCATTACAGTATCCATTAATGACAGTGTACAGAAATGTGTGTCTCCTGAAATGTAAGCACACAACAGGCCTCAAGTCACTCTCCCGCTTGTCACCCTGTTTCATCATCATTGCCCTGGTCACCTTCTGGACTTGTCATTTATTCACTTTTCCTCACCTGACCTATTCTCTAACTTCATTCCAGCCTTGTTGCCTCATCTAAAGACACTTCTAATCTTTGTTGTCATGTCATTCTTTGTTGTTTTCTAGAGGCCTCTGACGTTACCTTTATTGTTGCGGATCTGCTCCCAACCCATCATGTGAGCTCCTGTTCTTTCTTCCATCCCCAGTCCTGGAACAGCCCTTGTTCCACTTACTCTGTGTTTGATGAATAAGACTGTACCCTCTGAGGCTTGCATCATACTTACATTTAATCTAACCTCCCTTTCCCCTCCTCCCAACCATGGCTGCAAAGTCTCTACCCAGTCTACCTGGATAACTCTCTCCATTCTGTTCTCTCATGAACATGCCAAGCTCGTTATCCACTTTTCTCTATCATTGTCCCCTGTTGTTTGTGGGGCTTGTCCCTTGCATTGAACTTTCCCAGGATTCTGCAGGAGCAAATAGGAAAAATACTAAAAACAACTGGTCTCCATTGAGTCCTTGTTATGCACTGGTCTCCATCAAGCCCTTGATATGAGCCCTTGATATGCACCGAGGGACAGTGTCTGTTTATCACCTCAGTTAATCCCCTCCTCCTCTAGTAAGTTTCATTCCTTTTCCTTGTTTTACAGAAGAGGAACTGGAGACTCAGATTGACTATCCTAGGTCATATAGCTTATAAGAAGTAGAAACATATTCAGTATGTTGACATGAGAGCCTACATTTTAAAATTCTTTTTTTTTGTTTGTTTCCCCTAGAGTTGGGATCTCACTCTGTCACCCAAGTTGGAGTGTAGAGGCATGATCATAATTCACTGCAACTTTGCATGCCACCACATTCAGCTAATTTATTTTTATTTTTTAGAGATGAGGGATGCCTCACTATGTTGCTCAGGCTGGTCTCAAAATCCTGCCCCCAAGTGATTTTTCCTCCTCAACCTCCCAAAGAGCTGGGATTGCTGGCACAAGTCACTGCTTCTGGCAAGCCTAAATTTTTAATCAACACTTACTCACAATGGGTTGGGAACCCCGAGGGTGACACTAAAGTAAACTTTGCCAGGAGAGGGTGAAGGCCTTTCTCTTGCTGGTGAGCATGGCAGTGAGGGATATTTTCCCTATAGGGGAAACTTCTAGGCAAAGGGAACTGCATGGACAAAGGGAATGTTTTTTGTCCAAAGAGGCATGAGAATGTCTAGGGGGTTTGCCAAGGGCTCTTGACAGCTGCTAAGATGTATCTTGTGTGGTCATCTGATGGATCCTCATGCTACCATCCTATCCTCACCTAGGACAGCCATTGTGGTAAAGGCGACTGCCTAGGTTCTTAGAGCGACAGCCTGCATTGTCCTTGGCCAGTTGTGTGGCCTTTTACTTAAATAGCAGTACCATAGGGAACTGTGCTGACAGTGGCTCAGAAATAAAAAGACCAGGCTAGTGGCTCATTGTGGAATCTCCCAGAGAGTCTGCAAGTCACAGCGGCAGCTTGTTTGAACCCTGCCAAGCCCCAGGCAGTTGGGACCTCTTCAGGTGCTTCATCTGAGAGGCAGATGAGGAAACACTCTACTTTTCCTTCCACATCTATGGAAATATGTTCGGCAGTGGCTGAAGTGGTTTTAACTGTAAAAATCACTGGAAATGTTTCTTGCTTTTGTCATTGTGGTGATGGAGAACTATGGGGAGTACACATAAATTCTGGACCAGAGGGACCTGGGTTCAAACTCTGCCTCGCTCATTAAACATATTACTCTGAGTGACCTGACTCTCTGAGTCTCAATTTGCTGATTATAGAATAGAGGGTGTGATGACATTTACCTCATGGGCTATGGGATGATTAATAAAGTTCACAAACACATTGTGACATGTGCTGGGTGCTATGGTGTTTGCTTTATGAACATTTTTCTCTTCAATTCCTACAATAATCTGGTGAAGTAGGAACTATTACTGTATTGATATGGAAATTGAGGCTCAAAGATATTAAGAGACTTCCCCAAGGTCACACATCTGGTACATTTAGCTTCAAGAGACTGAATTTAAACCTCAGGTGTCAGATTCCAGACCTGGAGACTTTTAGTTTCCACATAAAGCCCTCAGGTACAGGCAAACAGCACAGACCAGCGAGGCTCAGCTGCTCCTGCTGCTATCATTATATGAATTTTTTTTTATCCACTCTTCCAACATCCCAGAACACTTACTGTCTGCACCTCACAGTCCACATGGGATTATCATTGTCTTGTGTCATTCTCTAATGGCTTCCCACGTAGGAGACTTTTGTCTCTCCCACACCTTTGTATTCTGTACCATCTACCTCCACAGAGCTAGGTTCTCAGGAGAGCCCAGTGGTTCAAACCTTGGGTTTCTCTGGACTTTTTGCCAGTAACCAATCAATAGACTCCAATTTCATCTAATAGCTGCACAGCTACCCCTTCACCTCTGTTTGACTTTCCAGGCTTTTGTATCATTTGAAGATGTGGCTGTGATCTTCACTGAGGAGGAATGGGAACACCTGGACCTGGCCCAGAGAACCCTGTACCAGGAGGTGATGCTGGATACCTGCAGACTCCTGGTCTCACTGGGTAAGACCTCATTTCTCTCCCATGTGGGGGACCCACAGTCTCTTTCTTTTTACTCTCTTTTTCTAAGCATGGCTGGTTGAGGCCTCAGGAGCCCATCTTTTCCCGGCAGCCTCAGCTTGTTGTGGTCTGACCTCTTTCTTGGTTTCTGTGTATCACCATCAGGGATTATTGTGTAAGAAACACAATCCTTGTCAACACTTTCATTCCAGTGTCTAGCATAAGCTGGCCTCAATCTGATGTCCTTATTCCAAATTCCCACAAGAGGGAAAGTGATCGGCCCAGCCTGGTTGAGTCCAATGTTCTCACAGCCCAGTTAATAGGCCCTATGGATAACAGGAGGGTCTCTAGTAAGCAGGAGATTTAGACAGGTGCTAAGAAGGTGTTTGTCATTAGTTCTACTGGTATCTTTTTAAGTAAAATGTGTTTGCATGTAACAGAAGACCACCTCATACTGGTTTCACTCTGAAAATCATTTACTACTTCACCTAATGAGAAGCCCTGAGGCAGTGCTTAGTAGGTACCAGCCCAGTTCTCTCTGTCTGCTTTCCCTCCTTGGTCTAGCTCTTAGAGCCAGCACCCTTGTAAGACCACAGTGACTAGAGCAACAGGCCCCTGCATACAGTTCTGTCCTCCCAACCTGGATTAAAGAATTTTTCTTCAGAAGGGATAACTGATTTAGGCCACCTGCTTACCTCAGACAGCTGATTCTCAGTAGATACCATTCTCCAAATTAGTCCAGCGTTTTTCACCCATTCCTGGGCACCAGAATCACTTGGAAAGCTTTAAAAACTATCAGTGCTCATTCCTTATGCTCAGAGACTTGTTTTAATTTCTTCTGTTTTTGGAACCAGGCATTGGTAGGTAATTTTTATGCATAGGGAGGTTGAATCTTACTGACTTAGGTTAATTCGTGGGGAGGGGCTTCTTTTTTGCGGGTTGCATTGCAGTATGTTGAAGGTATATACTCCTTTCAACTTGAGATTTTTCCTCTTGTCTGTACCTGTATACTCATACTCCTTTTATTTCTCCATGCACAGGGCATCCAGTTCCCAACCCAGAGCTGCTCTGCCTACTAGAACATCGGCAAGAACTATGGATGGTGAAGAGAGGCCTGTACCAAAGTACCTATGCAGGTAGGTAGCTGAGAGTCTGCATAGCTGAGAGTCTGGCAGTATGTGTCATGGCAGCCTACAAACCACCAGAAGTGAGAAGGAAGCTGCAGGGATGAGTCAGATGCTGAGAAATCAGTAAGGCAAAAAGCAAGAAAAACAAGTGTGTAGCCTTCAGACAGGGTATCACTGTGCCTGAAATTTTATGGACAGTTTATGACCCTCCTGGACAGTTTCCTGTTGTGGCCCTCCTGGAGTATATAGCCCTCTGAACTGTGGCCCTCCTAAATTCCCACCTTCAGGGGGCCAGCCCCCGAAGAGAGGTTTAGGAGGTCCCTTGGAAGGTGTGATGGCGTCGGTGACTCGTAGGGATAGATATTGAAAGAAAGATAGAGGGATAGATATAAAGAAGAAGAAAGAGAAAGAAAATGGACAACTGTTCAGTGAATTAAACAGAAGCCGTTTATTGAAACTTACAGCGGGTATTTATCCCCAATTTTTACACAGACAGTCTCACAAGTCTTTCACGTGAACACAAAGCCAGGTGCAGGAGGGGGCATCCCCCACCCACCAGGTGTTTCCTCAGGCATGAGGAAGAACAATCCCAATTAAATCACAAGACTTTTACATGAACATAGAGCCTGGTGGATGAGGGGCATCCCCCACCCACCAGGTGTTTCCCCAAGCATGAGGAATGAGGATCCCAAAACTATCTCACTGTTTCTCATGCTTGGTTAATATTTCTTAAAAGCAATACAGCAAATCTAATATTGTAATATTCTAATAATCAATAACTTTTAAAACCTATGCATATGCAACACCCAATAACCAACCTAAATCCCAAGTCCTCTCTATTTTACACTTATTCTACCTACACTATAGAAACTCTTAATTATAGCCCAAATCAATTCCTAAGGAATGTAGCTCAGTCAAAAGATCACGCTGGGCCATTTCTGGGAACAATTGATTACAATCTCTTAACAAAATGGCTGTTCCGAAATCCTATAAATCTATTTTAACTTTTATAAAAGTTTCTAATTCCTAATCCTGATCATCAGCAATAAAGCTTCTAAAAAATAAAACCCAAATATAAATGTAAATTGTATTAAAGCCAAAACCGCAAATGTAGAAAATGGAAACAATGTAATTTCTAAAGTTAGCTGTATTCTTATTAAATCTCAAAATACCATGTTTGATCATGCTTGAACTGACATAATTCACTGACGTAGCATAACCTATTCTACAATACTTTCTATGAATAAAATAAATTTGATTTCTATAATAAATAGAAAAAACCCTATACTAACTGTAGCTAAAACCCAGTTTAAAAGAAAGCAGCCTAGTCCAAAGTATGCGCTGGACCCTTAGGAACGTGGCCCAGCCCAAAGTTCGTGCTGAGCCTTTATGAATGTGGCCCAGCCCAAAGTTTGTGCTGGGCCGTATCTAGTAGCTCTAGATATTTATCTATATTATTAAGGTTGAAACAGCACTTTGTATGTATATACTAATTCTACAAATATACTATTAAATCTTAAAAGAAGCTTGTACCGTATTAAAGACTCCCAAATGTGACCTGAGTTTGAGTTATGTTAAGTTTAATGCCAAAACCGCAGTCTGGGAGAAACGGGAACAATGGATTCTTAAAGTAAGCCATGCCTGTCGTACTCTCAGAACTTTCATGCTTAGATCATCAAAGTCCCTGCTAGTGGAAGGTGCCAAACAGCAAAGAAGGGAAGAGGGAATGGGCCTTCAGCTCCTGAACTTATTCTAGTGGTCTCAGCGTCCGCAGCCTGCCTGGATCCCTACCACTCAGGCGGGTCTTGGCACCCCATCACACACACATTGCCTTTACTCTGGTTGGAATATGGTACGCTGCTTAGGAGACAGACTCTAGGCTCTAATGATTTGCCACTCACCAGTTTCGTGACCCTAGGGAAGTTGTGTGATCTCGCTGTGCCGTTGTTATAAAAGTTAGGCTGAGCAAATGCTACCTGTTCCAGAAGATAAACTCCAAAATTTTGGTGACCCAACAAACTTTTTTTCTCATGCATGCCATAGTCCAAAATGGGTCAGCAGGAAAATACTGTAACATGTATTTATTTAGGGATAAGATATAGTCTAATGTATGTGGCTTTAAGGTTGCCCTGGCCAAGAGGAATAGGAGAGAAGGGCAGTAGTCATATCCACTTGCACACACAGAGCACTTTCATTTACATTTTATTGACTAGAACTGGGTATTAGGCTACATATTTTATCAGACTGGGAAATATGGTTTAGATTTTTTTGTGCCCAAGGAGAAAAGCCCATTTGTATTGTGAACATATATATATATACACTCATCTGCTAAACTTAGCCCACATTTGAAGAATATAGTGATAATAGTTTCTGCATCACTGGACTGTTTAGGAATGTAATTAAATAATAGGAAACTTCTTAGCGCACTGCCTGATCCAAAGTGGCTCAACCAGAGTTACCTATTAGCAATATTAATTTTTTGTGTGTTTTTTTTTAATTGGAGTCTCACTCTGTTGCCCAGACTGGAGTGCAGTGGCACATTCACGGCCACTGCAGCCTCGACCTGCTGGGCTTAGGCAGTCCTTCCGCCTCAGCCTTCCAAGTCGCTGGATATTCATGTGTTATCAGTCATAGTGAATAATGATATCTCAAATTTTCCTCGGAATTCAGAAGACAGCCCTTTCTTTTTCTATGGGTTTCTACTTCCATTACTGCTTTGACTTTGCATCTCTCCCTTTTCCACTTTCGCCGTCCGTCATTTGTTTGTCCATTCATCTCTGCATGCATCCATCCTTCAGTTTGTGAATCGGATGCTCAGAGACCCTCCCTGAGGGTCTTCTTGCTGTCTTCTTGCTGTCCTGTTTTGTTTAACCTCAGAGTTACATTTGCCTTTGTCATTGCCACATCTGGGCTACCAAGGGAAGCTGCAGCCATCAGATGTGTAGATTTGTGTCACTGCAGATTCATCATCTTGTCCCTTTAGTGTTCTTTCAGGCTGCTAAGCCAGCCTTCTGACCCAGCCTTCTCCCCATCCCCAATTCCACATCTTCACTTCAACATCTCAAAAGCACCTCATGCTCATCATGTCTAAAAAGGAGTGCACGATCTTGCCCATGCCTTTCATCTTCCCTCATTATTGAAATGGCCCTTTCCAAAAATGGAGAAGGCCAAAATTGAACTTGGACAACCCCTTACCACCTCCATCTCCATCATACCCAGTATCCCCAAATCTTGGCCATTTTACATCAGACACATTTCCTGAATCCATAACCTTTACTAATTCCATCAGCTGCAGCATTAGCACTGTAGGCCAAGCTATTATCATCTTTTGCCTACATGATGCTAACAGATTCCTAACTGGTTTCTCCACATCTACTTTTGTCTCTGGTCAGCTGTGTATATTACATCTACTCACATGTTGTTTGAATTATCACTACCTCCCTTGTTGCTGATGTCTCAACATATGACCTACTTTATGTTAGGAATAAAGGCCACACACTTGTTTTTCTTGCTTTTTGCCTTTCTGATTTGTCGGCATCTGACTCATCCCTGCAGCTTCCTTCTCACTTCTTATCCCCAGCATGGTTATTCCCCCAGCAAACTCTAGATCACGTCTTCTCCAGCCTTCTCAGGTATATTAGTTAGTTACTGCTTTGTAACTATATTACCACACACATTATACCTTAAAACATCACTCATTTATCATCACTCATTATTGTCTCCCAACTGTGGATCAGGAGTTCAAGCCCAGCTTAGGTGACTGGGGTTTTGGGCAGCTCAGAGCATTTCAGCTTCTTCAGATCAAACAACTGTGGGAGAGACTCCAGCAAGATGAATGTTACAATCTTATAAAATTACATCCATTTTATTACATACATTCTGTCACCTTTGCCGAATTCTATTCTTTAGCAGCAAACAAGGTCTTAACCAACATACACATAGAAGGGATCATAAAAGGGTGCAAACATTATGAGTTGGGGATCATGGGGAGCCATACATGAATCTGTCTGCTGCATCAGGGAATATGCTTCTTATTTCCTGCCTCTTCAATATTTTCTTAAAATGGTGACATTTCTGACACTTGGGGAAGATATTAAAAAATCCTTTTATCTCTCCAACAGAATTTAAATATTGTTAATCTTATTTCACCTGAACAACCAAGCTTATTAGAGGAGTTTTCTCATTCTTAGAAGAGACATCTACACAAGACCTCCTCCCCTTGTTATTTTTTTATTTTTGTACTGAGGTGTATTTTACACATCGTGAATGTACAAATCATTAAAGGTTCATCTCTGAAATTTTACATATATGTATAAATCAGAGAAACCACCACACAGGCCAAGAAATACATTATTCTCCACGCTTAATAGGCTCCTTGTGCTCACTTTTTGTCAATATCCCCTTCTACAAGAGTAACCAATGTTTAGACTCCATGACCATGCATTAGTTTTGAAGGCATATAAATAGAGCCCCCCGTACCTACTGTGTCAAGTCTGTCTTTTTATACTCTTTATGACTCAGATTCATTCACATGGTTGTATATCATTAGAGTTAGTTCTTTACTATGCAATATCTCATTGAATGAACAGACTGTATATACCCATTTTCCTATTGATAGATATTTGATTTGGTCTCCATTTTTAGAATAATATCAAGACTACTGCTTATGAATATTCTTGATCATATTTTTTATTGGATATAAATCCACATTCCTGTTTGGATTATACATACAAGGGACTGGCGAGATCATGTAATGAGTAATCAAAACCACCAGTTTCGGAGTAACTGTACCATTTCACATTTCCACCAGCCATGAGTAAGAATTTTCATTGCTCCACATACTCCTAAGCAATTAGTATTTTTTCCTTTACTTGTTTAGGCCCAGACCTGGAGTATTTCAGCACCACAGAACTGAAAGTGTTCTTACCAGGTCACTGTTGCCATCCTGATTGCCAAATGCAGCAACTATAATAATGATAATAGTGATCTACAATTTATTGAACATTTACCCTTTATCATGCAAATGAATGAATTGCATGCTTTTTCTCATGTAATGCTCATAACAACTTATAAAACAGGAGCTGGGAGCATCCTGGTTTTTCAGATGAGGAAATTGAGTCTTAGAAAAGAGTTAATCTTCTCTGGCTGCTGTGATATACTATCAAGTACTATATAAATACTATAGGCTGGATGGCTTATACAACGTATTTTCTCTCAGTTTTAGAGGCTAGACATTCAAAGTCAGGGTACCAGCAAGGTTAGGTTCTGGTAAGAGTTCTTTTCCTGACTTACAAGTGGCTGCCTTCTCACAGTGTCCTCATATGGCCTTCCCTCAGTTGGTGCATGCAGAGACAGAGAGATCAAGTGAGCTCTGGTATCTTTTCTTATAAGGACGCTGATCCTATCAGATCAGGGCCTGCCTTTATGACCTCACTTAACCTAGATTACTTCCATAAAAGCCCTGTCTTTGGGGAGAACACAAACATTTAGTCCATAACAAAAAGCTAATTTGCCTGAAAAATCTAGCTTGGCAGAGACAGAATTTGAGCCAAGAAATTCTGGCTCCACACCCTACACACTTAACCATGATACTCTATTGCCTTTCAACTCCTAGAAAGTCTCTCCACATTACCATGCTTAATCTTTTATAGCATTTCATCCTCTTGTTTTGTTTTTCTCTCTTCTGACTTGATCTTTACTGTTGTCTTCTTACTCTGATCCCTTCTTCAATATTGACTGCAGCAGGCATCTCAGAGCCCTTTCTCTTTAGTCTGTACACTTTCTCTGGGTGTATTCATGTTTATACCATCAACTTCAACCCAAATGTGGTAGGTCCCATAATATAGGCTTGATGCCTAATATATACCGATTACTGACTTCATGCCTGGTGCCTTATTAAGTACCATGTATGTCCTATGCTGTTTCACTTCATCCTTCTGACAGTCCTTTCAGGAAATCATAAGGAATTTGAGTGGATCGATAAAGTCCACAGAGCTAGTCTTGAGAATTGCTGGAATTTTAGACTGAGATATTTGTCTTCAGAGACTGTGAAGTTAACTACAGTTTTCTGTAGGCCGACTTTTATAGTTGTCCAAAGTTGTGCAGCTTTAGAAAAATTATAAATCATGATTTATGACACATTGTCATCATTGGTTACTGCATGGTCTCGTTTTTTGTTAATATATTAATTTATTAATTCCCCTTTAAAAAGATTATAGTAAAGCCGGGCTCGGTGGCTCAGCCTGTAATCCTGCGCCTTTGGGAGGCTGAGGTGAGTGGATTGCCTGAGCCCGCGGGTTCAAGACCCGCCTGGGCAGCGAGACCTCATCTCTACAATAAAAATTTAAAAAATCAGCTGGGCATGATAGCACATGCCTGTAATTCCGGCTACTTGGAAGGCTGAGGCAGAAGGATCGCTGGAGCCCAGCAGGCGAGGCTGCAGTGGCCGGGAGCGGCCACTGCACTCTAGTCTGGGCAA
>NW_007248080.1:159380-204040 GCF_000164805.1 Carlito syrichta | reverse complement strand
TTGTCTGGGTTTGTTCATTTCTTTAAAAGGCATGTTATCACACCCCCTCCCCACTCAGCTGTTAAGAAAATTGAAGTTGCTTCATGTAAGCGACTTGGAATTATGCCGGGCACATGGAAAACACTCAAAAATATTAGCCAAGCCGGGCTCGGTGGCTCAGCCTGTCATCCCGCACCTTTGGGAGGCTGAGGTGAGTGGATTGCCTGTGCCCACGGGTTCGAGACCCGTCTGGGCAGCGAGACCTCATCTCTACAATAAATCAAAAAAATCAGCCGGGCATGGTAGCACATGCCTGTAATTCCGGCTACTCGGAAGGCTGAGGCGGAAGGATCGCCGGAGCCCAGCAGGCGAGGCTGCGGTGGCCGGGAGCGGCCACTGCACTCTAGTCTGGGCAACCGAGTGAGACTCAACTCAAAAAAAAATAAAAATAAAAATAAAAAGATTATAGTAAATACTTAGGGACCCTTCACTCAAATATGAAATTACCTACATCCTACATCTGTTGATATGTTTTTTTCCCATTCCTGTGCTGCCTCACTTGCATAGATAGCTCCCACTTTATTTTGGATTTGTTATTTCATTACTTATATTGTAGGAAGATTTGGTGGTTGGTTTTATATATATATGTGTATATATATAAAGATTATTCAGATATTTTACTTTTCTCTTGTGCCAATTTTGGAAATTTGAGTCATTTAAGAGATTTGTCCACTTTATTTGTCTACTCATTACTTTTTAAGATTGTTTTATCTTAAAGTAGTAAATTTTCTATTATGTATGTTTTACCACAATAAAAAAGTTGAAAAAATAAATTTAAGGTATATACATATCATATTTAGAATGCCGTTAAAAACTGATCAACAGCCTGTAATCCCGCGCCTTTGAGAGGCTGAAGTGGGTGAATTGCCTGAGCCCGCGGGTTTGAGACCCGCCTGGGCAGCGAGACCTCATCTCTACAATAAATCAAAAAATCAGCCGGGCGTGGTGGTGCATGCCTGTAATTCCGGCTACTCGGAAGGCTGAGGCGGAAGAATCGCTGGAGCCCAGCAGGCCGAGGCTGCGGTGGCCGGGAGCGGCCACTGCACTCCAGTCTGGGCGACAGAGTGAGACTCCAACTCCAAAAAAAAACAACTAATCAACATTCTCAAAAAAGTAAAAGATTGTTTCATTGTACTCTCGTGTGTTTGTGTACCTCTGTGTGTGTATTTTGCTTTTTTTTTTTGAACATCAAAAAAAGTATCAGCTTATATTGTTTTCTGGAATTTTCACTCCTCATTCAACAATATGTTACCAAGACTCATGACGCATGTAACTATAGTTCACTCACTTTTTTCTGCTGTAGTTAGTTGCATGAATATAACACAATGTATTTATCCATTTTCAGGGATAGTTTGAAAGTGTTTGCTTGTAGTTTTTTGTTTTTGCAAACAGTGTTGCCATGAAAATTCTGTAAATGTGTCCTCATGCACATATATAGGAGTTTCTGTTAGGCTCCTTGAACTGAATTATAAGGTAAGCAAAAAGAGAGCTTTACTAGATGATGCTCTATTATTTTCTAAAATGGTTATACCCATTCACACTACACTTGCATTAATTGAACAAGTCCATAGATCCACGTCCTCTTAAATAGTTGACATTATCAGGTTTTTAGGTTTTTTCAATCTAGTAAATATGAAATAGTACCTTATCATGGTCTTAATTTGCTTTTCCCTTATTACCAAGAAAGTTGACTACTTCTTCATATGTTGATTGGCCAATATATATCTTCCATGAAGTGTCAGTTCATAACATTATGTTCATTTTTATTTTGGAGTGGAGTAAATTTCTCAACCATATTGTGAGTTTATTTATTTTTCCTTTCAACTCAGCTTCTTGTTCATGTATTTTGAGGCTCTGGTGTTGGTGCATACAGATTTAGGCTTGTTCACCTTTTTATCATTTTGTGACATCCTTCCTTGTCATATTTTCTTTGGTCTGTAGATAATAAAATACTTAGTAGATAATAAAAATGAATCGCTTCTGAGAAAGATTTTCTAAACAAGGTACAAAAGCATTAATCACAGAATAATCAATTTGTCTAACCCAAATATAATAAACATATATATATGTTTCTGAGCTATTTCCTTTTTCCCTTTGGCCACTTATAGCTATGCCTACATCACACTGCCTCAATGTCTATAATTTCATCATAATACTCATAATTCTAATTCCCCATAGACAAGTTCACCTGCTTTATTCTTCTTCAGAGTTACCCTACTCTTTTAAATTCCACTATCAGCTTGTCGGTATCTATGAAATCCCTATTGAGATTTTTATCTGATGTATTGAATTTAGAGAGTAATTTGGGGAGAATTGACGATGTTATAGTGGTTAATCTCTTTTCATATAGATCTTCTTTAGTGTGTTGTTTCATGATTTTCTTCATCTAGATGTTACCTACTTTGTTGACCTAGTTTGTTGTTGTTTTTCTTTTTTGTTTTTTATTCTTTTAAGAAACAGGGTTTTGCTCTGTCACCCAAGCTAAAGTGCAGTGGTACAATCATAGTTCACTGTAACCTCAAACTCCTTCACTCAAGTGGTCCTCCTGCCTTAGCCTCCCTAGTAGCTGGGACTACAGGTGCACACCACCATGCCTGCTAGTATTTTCATTTTTTATAAAGATGAGCCTCATTATATTGCCCAGGTTGGTCTTCAGCTCCTGGCCTCAAGTGATCCTTGTGCCTCAGCCTCACAAAACACTGGGAAGACAGACCTGAGCCACTGCACCCAATCTCACTTAGTCTGTATTTAGACATAGCAGATTCATGATGTTCCTCCAGTTGCTTTTTACCCTCCCTCACTTTTACATAAGCCAGAATCCTGAGAATCTGTTTATCATGTGTCCCTGCCTGCCTCTCCATCCTCATCCCCATCGTTATCTTACCCCATTCACTTTGCCTGGCATTCAGCATTCTCTCAAGACTTTCAGCCTTTGTACTTTCTGTCTTCATCTGCTGTAAATAACCTCTTAATTCCTCTGTCTGGGAACTCCTACTCTCCTTTAGAAATAATCTCACATAGCACATTTTCTTGGTAGCTTCCACTGATCTCTTTCTGTCTCCCATCTGAGCCAAGTTGAGTGTACCTTTCCTGTGTTGTCATAGTGCCACAAGATTCCCTCTCTTAGAACACATTAATTGCACATCTTGTAATTATTACTCTGCCCACTCTCCCCATTTAAAAGGAAAAAGAGGAGTCTCCACTCCAGTTTTTTTGTCCCTGCTCCAGCTTTTCCTCCTGGGCTTCCTTTTACAGATGTCAAGAGCCCAAAGTTTAGGAAAGAAAGAAATTGTAAACCTGGATTTAAGACCTGTAAAAATGTAGTAGGTATCAGAAGCACTATTTTCACCTTCATTTGTCTACTAAAATGGTGATTTTGTTCTATGTTGACATCACTAATAGAAACCTTTTTTATATTGGATTTCCTTCAGGTGAAAAAGCAAAACCTGAGACCAAAGAGCCTACTGCTTCTCACCTGGCCTTCTCTGAGGAATCCTCTTTCCAGGAAGAACTAGCACAGAGATCATCAAGAGATTCCAGGTTGGGGCAAGCTAGGGATAAGGAAAGGATATCAGAAATGCAGGAAGGGAACTTGAGGCCAGGAAAACTCTCCCTCAAAGAGACCTGCCCTGGGAAGTTGAGCCATAAAAATAATGACTTGGAGACAGACAATAGTCTGGGCTTAAGGGTTTTACAGGAACGAGTTATTCCACGAGATGCTCTTCATAAACATGATTCTAAAGAACCAGGAAAAGACACCCTGATTGATGCAAGGAATAATGCTTACAAATGCAAGGAATGCGGAAAAGGGTTTAGCAAGAATTGGACCCTTGTTCGACATCAACAAATTCATGATGGAGTGAAGCCCTATGAATGCAATGAGTGTGGGAAAGCTTGTCGTTATATGGCTGACTTCATTCGCCATATGAGGCTTCATACTGGGGAAAAACCATACAAGTGTGGTGAGTGTGGGAAAGCCTTCAAACGCAGGACTCACCTCACAGAACACCAGCGTATTCATACTGGGGATAAACCCTATGAGTGCAAAGAATGTGGTAAAGCCTTCACTCACCGCTCATCTTTTATCCAGCATAATATGACTCACACTAGAGAAAAGTCCTTTTTATGCAAAGAATGTGGGAAAGCTTTTTACTATAGCTCTTCATTTGCTCAACACATGAGGATTCATACTGGAAAGAAACTCTATGAGTGCAGTGAATGTGGAAAGGCCTTTACTCACCGCTCCACATTCATCCAGCATAATATGACCCATACAGGAGAAAAACCATTTTTGTGTAAAGAATGTGGAAAAACTTTTTGCCTCAACTCTTCCTTTATTCAACATATGAGGATTCACACTGGAGAGAAACCCTATGAGTGCAATGAATGTGGAAAGGCTTTTACTCATCGTTCCACTTTTATCCGGCATAAGAGGACACATACTGGAGAGAGACCGTTTGAGTGCAAAGAATGTGGGAAGACCTTTTGTGACAGCTCTTCCCTAATTCAGCATAAGAGGATTCACACTGGTGAGAAGCCCTATGAGTGCAGTGAATGTGGAAAGGCCTTTACACACCACTCTGTTTTCATCCGACATAATAGGGTCCACACTGGAGAAAAACCCTTTGAGTGCAAAGTATGTGAGAAAGCCTTTTGTGACAACTTTGCCTTAACTCAGCACATGAGAACTCACACTGGAGAGAAACCTTTTGAATGCAGTGAATGTGGAAAGACCTTCAGCTACAGTTCATCCTTCACTCACCATCGAAAGATTCATACAAGAGTTTAAAAGACACAGAAGGACCTTTTGCAAGTGTGTTCACCTAACTTTAGTGAACTCATACTGGTGGAATACTTTTTCTTTTGAATATAACTGTTGAGGAAAATCTTTTGGCCAGAGAAATGTCTTGCTTGGTATCTGAGAATTCATACTAAACAGAAACTTCACAGTTATCATCCCTATGAAAGCTTTTTATGGCAAGTAATCACTTGTCATACAAAGATTATATTTGATATTGACCCAGTCTAGAGCCTTACACTACACCTGAGAGTCATCCAGAAGAGCAATCCAGTGATCATCATTCATTTAGGTAAAATGACAGCAACAGCCTTCCTCTTACTAATACCACAAATCCATCTCAAGAATATTTTAAAAGAACAATGAGAGATGCAGGAAGAGGCTTAGAAGAAAACAGGGAAGAAATGCATGCATGGCTTCTTTTCAATGTCCCTTTTAAGTTTATGACAATTTGTCATCCTGAAGGATAGGGTGGACCGTGAGAGATTAAAAAGGCCTCATCCCCTTAATGTGTTTTCTGTATGTATATATCCAGAGGCAAGTGAGTAGGACCACTGAGGACAACTCAGCCAACATTTATTAGAACTTTATTTTTGTTGCAAAACATTGTCATCTCTACCCTTAAGGAAGGGTAAATCTTTGTGAAAAATGTAAAGGCTTGAATCATGAAATACATGTACACACATACATTTATATATATGCAGTAAATTCTTGTTATTCGTGGTACGTGTGTCCTGTGAACTTACTATGCACACTCAATTAGTGAATACTGAACCATCGTTGCTAGTGGAGATACAGGGTTAGATTCAGTGAGCCTCTGACCCAAACATTTTCATCAACCTATCAATAAGTTACCATTATGAGTGTTTCTTTCGGCTTAAAAACAACTTATCTGATGTTTCTTAAAATGTATAATTACTATTTATAATAAAGATATTTTAATTATGGCATTTTTGGCATAATATACTCTTGTTTTTGTACTGCTTTAACCTTCGGTTATATACATGGAGTACACATATACAGTAGTCATATACAACAGTAAATACTGTACAATACTCTATACAGCAAACAGTACTGTGAACACATTCTGTACTATATAGTCATGCAAATAAGGATAGTCCTAGAAAAAAAAGATTAAATACAATCAGTTAAAAATTAAATTTCTACATTTGATGGAGCTACAAGATGTGTGATGGACAGCGCACTGTGTGGTTAAACTTCTTAGGGAGAGGTTGCTGGAATCTCTTCTGCAGAAGAGGAAGACATTTTATGAGGATGACATATCAACATCTGGCAGTTCTACCTTAGGAGTTTGACTCTTGCCACTTGCTGACAGTAATTTTCCCTCTCATACTGGCTTGAAAAATTAATCAGCCTTGTCTACTTGGCTTTGCTTTTTTGTATTATTATTATAAAGATGTGGGGTACAATTCAGGGTCAGGTATACAAACATTTATCCAGGTACCCTTGTGGATGAGGTATGCCCCTCCCACCCCTAGCAATTTCCCTCATCCGCCAATCACTCCCCTCCCTTGACAGTTTCCCACTATTGCCAATCCCTTTATTATAGTATTACGATTGTTAAAGGTCCACTTATGAGTAAGAACATACAGTACTCTGTTCTTTGTTTCTATGAGAGATCACTGAGTTTGATCAACTCCAAATCCATTCAAGTTGCTGTGAAGTTCATATGTTTGTCCTTTTTTATAGCTGCATAATAATCCATTGTGTATATGTACCATATTTTTTTTATCCAGTCCAGCTTAGATGGGCAACATGGCTGGTTCCATGTTTTTGCTGTTGTGAATAGAGCTTCAACAAACATACGTGTGCAGGTATCTTTTTTTTAGAATGATTTGAGTTCCTCCAGGTATATTCACAATAGGGGAATTGCTGGGTCATATGAAAGGTCAATTTCTAGTTCTTTCAAAAACCGCCACACTGTCTTCCAAAGAGGTTGCACTAGTTTGCATTCCTACCGGCAGTGTAGAAGCATTCCTTTTTCTTCACGTCCTCACAAGCATCTGTTGTTTGTTTTATTAATGATGGCCATTCTTACTGGGGTTAGGTGGTATCTCATTGTGGCTTTGATTTGCATTTCTCTGATGAGTGAGGCCAAGTACTTTTTCATGTGTCTGTTGGCTGCCCATATATCATCTTCTGAGAAATGTCTATTCATGTCTTTTGCCCACTTTTTCATGGGGCTGTTTTTTTTTTTTCCTTTTGGTGTACTTGAGGTCCTTGTAGGTCCTAAATGTTAGGCCTTTGTCAGATATACAGTTTTCAAATATTTTTCCATTCTGTGGGCTGTCTCCCTGCTCTCTTGATGGTTTAGTTTGCTTTGCAGAAGATTGTAAGTTTGACAAAATCTCACTTGTCTTGTCTTATTTCTTAAGGTATTGGCCTTTAGGGTTCTGAATAGGAATTGGTTGCCAGTTCCAGTTTCTACAAGGGTGTCTCCTGCGTTTTCTAAGATTTTTATACTTTGAGGTTTTATGTTTAAGTCTTTGATACATTTAGAGTTAATTTTTGTGTATGGGGATAGGTAGGGGTCCTGTTTCAATCTTCTGCATGTGGTCAGCCAGTATTCCCAGCACCATTTACTGAATAGGTTCTCCTCTCCCCAGTGGTTGCTGTTGGAGGCTTTGTCAAAGATGAGTTGGTTGAGGAATTGAGGCTTTGCTTTCGGAATCTCTATCCTGTTTCATTGGTCTTTGTGCCTGTTTTGTACCAATACCAGGCTGTTTTGATTACTGTAGGCTTATAGTAAAGTTTGAAGTCTGGAAGTGTGGTACCTCCTGCTTTGTTTCTTTTGCTAAGGATTGTTTTGGCTATTCATAATCATTTATATTTCCATATGAATTTCTGTATTGTCATTTCCAGGTCTGAGAAGAATGCTGTTGGTAACTTAATGGGTATTGCATTGAATCTGTAGATTGTCTTTGGTAAGATGGACATTTTAATGATGTTGATTCTTCCTATCCATGAGCATGGAATATTTTTCCATTTGTTAGTGTATTCTTGAATTTCTTTGAGTAGTGTTTTGTAGTTCTTATTGTAAAGGTCTTTTACTTCTCTGATTAGGAAGATGCTGAGGTATTTCTTTTTTTTTTTTCTTTTTTTTTTGTGGCTATTGTGAATGGGTTTGTGCTTTTAATTTGGGTCTCTGCCTGCTTGTTGTTGGTGCATAGGAATGCAACTGTCTTTTGCACATTTATTTTGTATGGTGAGACTTTGCCAAAGTCCTTTATCAGTGCAAGCAGGTTTTTGACAGATTCTCTTGGATTTTCAAGGTATAGGGTCATATCAGCCAAGAGGGATAACTTGACTTCCTCTTTTCCCATTTGGATACCCCTGATTTCCTTCTCTTGTTTAATTGTTCAAGCCAGGACTTCCAACACAATGTTGATCAAGGTGGGTGAGAGTAGACAGCCTTGTCTTGTTCCAGTTTTCAGGGGAAATGTTTCCAGTTTCTGTCCATTTAGCAGTATGTTAGCTGTGGGCTTATGGTATATGGCACTTAGTATTTTGAGGAATACTCCTTCTATATCTAGGTGTTTGAGGGTTTTTATCAAAGAATGCTGGATTTTATCAAAAGCTTTTTCTGCATCTAGTGAGATAATTATGTGGTTCTTGTTTTTACATCTGTTGATGTATTTAATTACATTTATGGTCTTGCAAATGCTGAACCAGGCCAGCATCCTGGGGATGAAGCCTTCTTAGTCATGGTCAATGATTTTTGAGATGTGTTTTGGGATCCAATTTGCTAGAATCTTGAGGATTTTTGCATCTATGTTCATAAGAGATATTGGCCTGTTGTTCTCTTTTTTTGTTGCATCTTTACCTAGTTTGGATATCAATGTGATGTTGGTTTCATAAAATGATTTGGGGAGAGTTCCATATTTCTCAATTGCCTGGAATACTTTCAGTAGGATTGGTATCAGCTCCTCCTTGTACATTTTGTAGAATTCTGCCGGAAAGCCATCAGTCCAGGGCTTTTTTTTTTTTTTTTTTTTTTTGAGGTAGTTTTCTTGTGACCGAGTCAATTTCCTGGGTTGTTATTGGTCTATTTAGTATTTCAGTGTTTTCTTGTTTCAACCTGGGGAGGTTGTGTGATGTCAGGAAGTCCTCCATTTCAATTAGGTTATCAAGTTTGTTTCCATACAGGTGTACATAGTAATCTCTAATAATCTTTTGTATTTCTTCAGGGTCAGTTGTGATTTGATCTTTTGTATTTCTGATTGTGTTTATTTTGTCTTTTTCCCTCTTTTTCTTGGTCATTCTGGCTAGGAGTCCATCAATCTTGCTAATTCTTTCAAAGAACCAGCTTTTTGTTTTGTTAATGTTTTCTATGATATTTTTGTCTTCTGTGTCCCATATTTGGGCTCTTATTTTGGTGATTTGGATTCTTCTGTTAAAATTGGGATTTTGGTGGTCTTCTCTTTCTAGCTCCCTTAGGTGATTTGTTAGGCTCTCCACTTCTGATCTTTCGATTTTCTTGATGTGTGCTTGTAGAGATATCAGTTGCCTCTTAGAACTGATTTCATGGCATCCCTGAGGTTTTGGTAAGATGTTTCTTCATTTTCATTTGTTTCCAGGAATCTTTGAATTTCTGCTTTGATTTCAGTGTTGACCCAGTAGTCATTCAGCATCATGCTGTTTAACGTCCATCTCCTTGTGGGCTTTGGGGAAATGTTGTTGGTGTTAATATTTATTTTTATTCCACTGTGGTCTGAGAATGTGCATGACACTAGTTCAACCTTATGGATTTTTTTTTTTATGCTTGATTTATGGCCAAGCATATGATCAATCTTGGAATATGTTCCATGTGGTGATAAGTAGAATGTATATTCTGTGGTTGTTGGATGGAATAATCTGTAGGTATCTATTAAATCCATTTGGTCGAGTGTCAAGTTTAGATTCTGGATCTCCTTGTTGATTTTTTGCCTCAATGATCTATGTAGGGCTATAAATGAGGTATTTTAGTCTCCTGCTATAATAGTGTTACAGTCAATATCTTTTTTTAGTTTATTTAGTAGTTGCTTTATAAATGATGGTGCTCCTCTATTGGGTCCATATATGGTTAGGATAGATATTTCTTGTTGATGGATTGAACCTTTTATCATTATGTAATGTCGTTTTGCATCTTTTTAAATTTTTGGTGGCTTAAAGGTTATTTTGTCTGATATTAAGATTGCAACTCCTGCCTTCTTTTTGATCCTTTCACCTGGAAACCCATTTTCCATCCTTTAACTTTGAGTCTGTGTGTGTCCCTTGTGGTGAGATGAGTCTCCTGGATGCAACAAATAATCGGTTCATGGTTTCTTATCCAGTTTGCCATTCTCTATCTTTTCAGTGGTACATTTGCATTCAGGCTGATTATCAAAATGTGATTGTTTCTCCCTGTCGTGGTTATTATAAAGTTTTTTCTTTGTTTGCTTGTTTGTTTTTTGGCTTTGGGGTTGTTGTATGTGTGTGTTTTCAAGTTTCTTATGCTGTATTCTCTGTTGATTCTGTGCTCTGCTGTTCTCTTGTAAAGTATGTGGTCATTCTTTTTTTTTCTTCTTCTTCTTCTGTGCTTAATACCTTTTTAAGTGTCTCCTATAGAGCTGGTCTGGAAGCTGCATAATCTCTTAGGAATTGGATGTCTGGGAAGGATTTTAATTCTCCATCACTGATGAAGCTGAGTTTGGCTGGATAGGAAATTCTTCACTGAAATTGTTTTCCTTTGAGGACTTTGAATATAGGGCTCCAGTCCCTTCTTGCTTGTAGTGTTTCTGCCAATAGGTCTACTGCTATTCTGATTGGTTTTTCCCAATAGGTGGTCTGACCCTTCTTGCTGCCTTTAGTATTTTTTCTTTTGTGGCTACTTTGTGTAGGCAAATTACTATGTATCTAGGGATTGGTCTTCTCATTTGATGTCTTGTGGGGGTCTCTCTTGTGCTTGGCTGGTCACATCTCTGGTGAGATGGGGAACGTTTTCTTGGATTACCTCCTGGAATACTTGCTCCAAGTTGTTCTCCGTTTCCCTTTCTTCTTCTGGGACCAATCAGGCATAGGTTCAGCCTCTTGTAGTCTTTGTTCTTTCTTTCTGAGTCTTCTTTCTGTGTTTTTTACAGATCGGGTTAATTTCATTTGTGGTCCTCAAGTTCTGAGATTCTTTCTTCAGCTAAATTAATTCTGCTTTCCATGCTTGTCATCTTATTATTTATTTCCTGGCTGTAATTTTTTATTTTCAAAATCTGTGTTATAAGTTCTTTCAGTATTGTATCTTGTCTTTCTTGAGTCTTATTCATCTTTCCATCCATTCCTTAATCCTTGTCATATTCTGGGGACAGTCATTGGTGACATCCATCGTTTGGCACCAAGGTCTGATTTTTCAGGAGTTTTGTCTTTGGTACACTTGAAATTGCCTGAGACTTTCCTTTGGTTTTTCCTCATTTGTAACAGATCTCTTGTTTTTCTCTTTAGTTCTGTTATTCAGTGTCAGTGGGGGAGGCTTTCCCTTGTGATGTTTGTTCAGTCCTCTATTCTTCCCTGATCCAGGCTCTGGGTTTGTTCTATTTTGAAATAGGACGGTGGATGGGAAGCTTTGCTGTCTCTTGTTGTTTTTGAAATTTGAATAAAGTAGGGGATAGGGTGCTAGGAATTAGAGACTACTTGCAAATTAAAATGTTCACTTATTGTAGTATGTGTTCCCTGAGACCCACTCCCCACCACCACTCTGTATGATGATGCAAAGCAGAAACCAATACAAAAGCAATTGAACACATACACACACCCCAAAACAAACTGGAATAACAATAAAGTGAAATAAAATAACAACAAAAAAACAAGAAAATTAAACACACACACACACATGCCTAGCTCAAGGTGAATAGAGAAGAAAAACAGAAAGGCCAGGGGAAAATAATTTTTTAAAAAATTATTCAGGTTGAACCCTCACACATATGTTGACACACACCTTAAACTATAAAAAATGAATATAAAAAAAGTCCCAGGAGAACAAAAGAGCAAAAATCAACAACAACCACATCAAAAGATGAACACTCAATCATTCACATACACACATAAACAGAAAACAACAAATAAAAGAAGAAAGAAAAAGAAAAAAAAATTTTGGGAGGGTGCAGATCAAACCCTCACATACACATTCATGCACGAAGGAAAAATATTTTAAAAATCATATTTTAAAAACAGATGAACTAACAAAAAAATTTAAATTAAAAAATAATTGAAAATTTAAAAAAACAACAAAACTCTGCCCTCTTGTTGCAGGCTCCGTAACTGTTCCTCTAATCAGGTCTCTCCTTCATTTCTCTCCTCAGGGAATGAAGCAGGGAAGGAGGAAAGGTAGTGGAGGTGGGTGGGGCTGCATTCCTCCACTCCCACTACTGTATAGTCAGGAAAATCTCCAGTGGGGAGGTACGGGATTGTCTCTTTCCCAGGTATGTACTCTCGTGGTGGGGGGTGTACCCCAGCCAGTCCTATCCTGGAATGGAGTTCTCCTATTGCGACTGACCTCCAGGCTCCACCTGAGTTTGTCCCTCTCAGTTGTGGCCCAGCTGTGTGGGTCTGATGTTCAGAGGATTGCTGGGGAGGAGGGGGTTTGGGACAGCCCCAGTCTCACCACTGATCTCTTTGGAGTTCTTCCTCGTCCTTTTC
Organism: Carlito syrichta; assembly: GCF_000164805.1. Lineage (NCBI taxonomy): Eukaryota > Metazoa > Chordata > Mammalia > Primates > Tarsiidae > Carlito > Carlito syrichta. The sequence goes on along the minus strand of NW_007248080.1, from coordinate 191,538 downwards.
TGGTCACACCCTTTGTCCCATGGCTGGATCAGGGTAGGGGGTGGGGTGCCTGGAACTCAGCACTCATCAGGTCCCTCTGAAGTTTGTGCTCTCAGAATATTCCCTCTGGGCCATGATCAATCCCTGAGTAGCTGATCCGCCAGTCACAGAGATCAGGTCTGTTGCTCTGTGGTGAGCAAGTCAGAGCACTTTCCTGCCCCACCTTCAAGATGGTGGTGGAGTGCCTCTCTTGTCCTCTTCCATGGGAGCTTGCCTCTGGACTCCCTCCACAGCCCCTCCCAGAGCCCTGCCAGGTGCTGAAGTGGTGGGGCAAAGCCTGGAGCCACCAGTCTCTCTCCTGCTTCAATGATGGAGAGCCTGGGGCGATCATTTCTCCCTGTCTCTTTTTCCAAGGAAAACTTCTGTCTGTTTTTTTAAAAATGGCGCTTCGCTTCTGAGACCTGGGAAGAGCCAAGGACAAAGTAGAGAAGCTGCAGCACCAGCTGTTACACCAGGTGCCCAGTCACTCTCTCACAAGCCCCACTTAGACAGCCTCTCCCAGCATTTTCTTCTTGGGGAGGGCTTGTTGATTTAAAAAAAGAAAGAAAGAGAAAATGACATTCACCTTCTGTGCCCCAGGAATCACTAGTGTCAAAGCCCAGCCGCTGTGGCACCAGCCACTCCACCAAGAGAGCCCTGGCCGCTAACTCCCTAGCCCTCACTCAGTTAACCACTCATACACCCACTCACTCACCAGCACGTACACAAAATTTTCCATACGGGGACTCGCATAGTCCAACTGGCTCGGCCACCATCTTCCCAACTCCCCTCTACTTGGCTTTTCACCTAAAATCTTTGAAGTGTCCCAGCATAAGGGTTAGGGGCCTAAATTTGAGGCTGCATTCATTCCAGCATAGAGTCACATTCTTCTGCCTCACTGAATTTTTTTTCCAAGTCAGAATTCCATTCTGAAATTTTGGCTGCTGTGAAAAGAACTGTTCTTGGCATCTTAGGCTGACCACCATCATCCTCATCATCGCTAACTTTGATGCCTTGTTTACCATCTTATCCAGGTCTTCATTGGTGGGTTCTTACACCTTTTCTACCCAAATTGCTTCCATGTCTTCATGTCATTGAAGGCTTTCCCACATATTTGTCATGTACTATGTGCTCTGTACTCCCTCCACAGCCCCTCCCAGGGTGCAGTTAACATCTGATACTGTTTATGAGTTGTGTCATTCTTTCAAAGCCTTCAAAACTTTTCATGCAGTCTAGGCAAACATTTTTCTGACAGTTATTGATAGTAGCTTGTTTGATACTATCCCAACCCATGCCAACATAATCAGATTGCATATTGTGTCTGGCTTCCAGTAGTCCATCATGATTGTTTCCTTGTTGGTGTTTAGAGCCTCACAAGCCTTGCTATAAAGTCCCTCATGTGCACTTTGAAAGCTTTTAAGTATGCCCCAATTGAGAGGTTGTATGATAGATGTTGTGCTTAGGGGCATAAAAAGTATATCTAGGTTGCAGTGGGAATTTTCAAATTCTTTATGGCAATGAACTGGGGCATTATCCAAAAATAGTAAAACTTTGAAGGCAAGGTTTTTTGCCTCAGAGATAGCATTAAACTTTTGGATGAAGCAGTTGTGAAACCAATCCCAGAATATTTCTAACGTCACCTATGCTTTTGCATTCCACTTAGAGTAGGCTTGCATATGGTCCAGGTTTTCACTTAAAGTCACCATTGGTATTTGTGTGCAAGAGTAAGGTTACATGATCTTTGAATGATTTAAAACCAGGGACTTTGGAGGTCATTTTTGTTATATAGGTTCATTTTCTTGTAAAACAAGCCAGCCTCATCAGCAGGAAACCCTCTTTTTCACATAGTCCTTTTCCTGTATACTTAGTGGATATTATTTAAATTATTTTGCAACCTTCTGATCAGGAGGACCTGTCTTGCCTGCAAGTTTAACATCTTTTATGCTCTATTGCCTTTTGAAATGTGTGAGCCAGACACCACTAGCTGAACAGGGTTAAGATTTTCCTTACCTAGTCAGCATTTGCCATGTGTGGTTAAAACGATGGTTTTGTGAAGGGTTTGGACCTCTGGACTGCAAACCAATAAATCACTCTAACCAACAGTAGTAAAACCAGCAGTCACCAAGATGGTATACAGTGCACTTGACAGGTCTTTTGTTCTTGTTTGTGGAAGTCTAGACTTAAATGGGTGCCATATCAGATGAGGAGCTGCCTGACCCGTGCAACAGTCTCTATGGTTAATAGGTCCCAGGAGAGTATGCACCCTTGATCCAGCCCTCAGCCCTGTGCTCCTGAAGAAAGGTGGATGCAGTTAACATCTTGCCTGCAGAGGTTGTGGGCAGTGGCAGAACTGTTAAGGTACCCCTTAGGTAGCCTGAAATAGGAATATTGTGTCTCTCCAGAAGTAAAGGTAAACTATAATTGAGAGACTGTTGAAATAGGTATTGAACAGAACATATTAGCAAAATCTGTAAGAGCAAATATTTACTGGTTGTTGATTGAATAGAAACTATAATTTTAATGATATTAGATATTGGATATGGGGGCATTAATTGATTGGAGCACAGTGTTAATGGTTGTAGTAATCCACTGTGAGTCACCTCCCTTTTCTACCCTAGGTTTAACAGACAAGATTGGGCTGTCAAATGGGGAAGCAATGGAGATAATTTTCCCTTTGTTAGTTAGATTTTATATAAGTTTAAATCCTTGAAAGCTCTGTTGTAATTTATATTGGATCATATTAACTATTTTAATTGGGGATTCATGAGGTACCACTTTACCAACCCTATTTGTAAGTAGCAAAGACTTACTTTAATTTATGATTCAATATGTTAGATAGGCCAGGCTCGGTGGCTCAGCCTGTAATCCCAGCACTTTGGGAGGCCAAGGTGAGTGGATTGCCTGAGCCCGCAGGTTTGAGACCCACCTGGGCAACTTGACAAGACCTCAGCTCTACAATAAATCAAAAATTAGCTGGGCGTGGTAGTGCGCGCCTGTAGTTCCAGCTACTTGGAAGGCTGAGGTGGAAGGATCACCGGAGCCCAGCAGATCAACACTGCAGTGGCCAGCGGGGGCCACTGCACTTCAGTCTGAGTGACAGAGTGAAACTCCAACTCAAAAAAAAAAAAAAAAAAAAAAATATATATATATATATATATATATATATATAATATATATATATTAGATCATCTGTGCTCCAATATGGGATATTTTAGGGTAATGGATATAGCAACTATGGGAAATTTAGGCAAGGCTACATTTGAAGTGAGGCATCCTGTTTTTCCTCTATTTTATATATGAGGGGGAAACCCCAAAAAATGGAATTTATAGATAATTGTGTATTTGTTCTTACATATTTACACTTTAGTCAGCTTCCAAGTACTCTCCATTTGATGCAATACACCTATTGAGGTGCTTTTCCCACTGCTCAAAACAGTTTTTGAACTCATCGATTTTGATGCCTTTCAGTGCTTCTGCCACTTTTTGTTTTACTCTTCTACATTGGCAAAACATTTCCCTTTGAGGACTTTTTTTCATTCACAGAAACAAAAAAAATCACTTGGGATGAGATTCAGTGAATAGGAAGGGTAGGGGAAAGGGATCATGCCACTTTTGGTCAAAAACTGCTGAACATTCACTCAGCATGGTGTGGACAGGTATGCTTATAAATCATCCATCATGAAATGGGCAAATGCATTGACAGAATCTCCAAAAAAAAATTAACTGAAGCTGAAGGCAGCCTCTCACAATAACACTAGCTAGTACACTGATGTCATTGGGTTCCAAGAACACTTATCTAGCAGAAAAAACCTGTGCTATAAGGGGCCCACCCTCCAAAAAATAATTTCAAGTTTTTTGGGGTCCCCATCATATTTCTATTTATTGCCTCCCATTCTTGGTGCCATTAATGTTGGACATTTTACTTATTATGTCATAAGTCCCATAATAAATGGTTATCATTTTTAATCATTTGTTTGTCTTTTAAAGAAACTTAAATGCTAAGAAACAAAATCTTCCTATTTATCCATGCTGACTGGTAGCCTTTTGTCTTTTGGCTGGCCTGTGGCATTTTAGGTATCATTTTCTTTCTGATTACAAGAAGGAAAGCATTTTCTATAGTAAAATTCTGCCAGTGCTGAATTTTTTCAGTCTTTATATATCTGAAATATTCTTTATTTCACTTTTGTGTTTTTCCCAGTTTGATTTTTTTTTAACACTTTCAAGCAATTGTTCTGCTATCTCCCCAGGATTGCATTTTTGCCAAGAACTCTGTTGTCATGCTTATCTTTCTTCCCTTAAATATAGACTATCTTTCCATACCCTCCTTCACCTCTGATTATATTTAAGATTTTCCATTTATCACTGGATTAATCAATTTGTTTATGATGTGGCTGGTGAAACTTTCTTGTGCTTGTCATTTATTGAATTATTTTTTCTGAACAAATTTTCACAGAAGTATTGAATTTTTAAAAACTGCAGGCTTATAGTTTCCAACAGTTTGGAAATATTTCAACCATTATTCCTTCAAATGGTTTTCTGTCCTTCCACCTCTCTTTCAAGGCCTTTAGTTACATGTGTTTTTGCCCCTTTCAGGTTGTCTCACAACTTACTAATTTTTTTCTCTGTTTCATGCTGAATAGTTTCAACTACCACATCTTTCAGTTTCCTAATCTTTTCTTCTGTAATATCTAATCTGCCCTTAGTCCCATCCAATATATGTTATATCAGAATCTATAGTTTTATCTCTTTTAGTTAGATTAGGGTCTTCCTTATGTCTTTCATGTCTCTACTTAACATATTCAGTCTTCTAGTGTCATGGACTTATGGAATACATTTTTGTTTCAATGCCTTCTATTTTGACTGTCTTTGCCTTTCTGAGCCTGTTTGGGGGTGACAGATATTTCTTCTCATTTTGGGATATATTTTCCTGCCTCTGTGTATTCCTAGTTTTTTTTTTTATTAGCTATCAGACATTGTGGTTTGAGGATATTTTTGTAAATATTCTTGAGCTTTGTTATAGGCCACAGTTAAATGATTGGGAGATAGTTTCATCCTTCCAGGTCTTAGCATTTAAACTTTGTTAAGGAAGGCCAGAGAAGAGTTTAATCTAGGGCTAATGTTCCCCATCCTGTGAGAAAATCCTTCTGGGGACTTTTAGTAATGGCTTATGAGTTATGAGTTTTTTCTGCTTTGCCTGGTAGAACAGGCACTATTTGGGGCATTTGTAATATCTGGGGTTTTCTCACTAATTTTTATCATTCTTTTCCCATTCTATGACAGTTTCTTCTGCAATTTATTTAATCAGTATTTTATAGTTTTCCTTGTAGAAATCTTTGACTGTCTTAGATAAATATATTTCTAGGTATTTTAGTTATTGTAAATGGTATTGAATTCTTGATTTGATTCTCAGCTTGGTCACTATTGGTGTACAGCAGTGCTACTGATTTGTGTGTGTTAGTTTTATATCTTGAGATTTTACTGAATTGATTTATCAAGTTTAGGACTCTTTTGAATAAGTCTTTAGGATTCTCTTGGTAGAAGATCATATCATTAGCATATTAAGATATTTAGATTTCTTCTTTTCTAATCTGGATAACTTATTTATTTATTTTGCCTGATTGCTCTGGCTAGGATCTCCAGTACTGTGTTGAATAGGAATGGTGAAAGTGGGCATCCTTGCCGTGTCCCACTTCTGAGGGAGATGCATTCAATTTTTTTGACACTGGTCAAGGGTTTGTCATATATGGCTTTTATTATTTTAAAGAATGTCCTTCTATACCTGTTTTGCTGAAGGTTTTTAATCATGAAAGTATAATAATGGGTTTTGTCAAATGCTTTTACTGCATCTATTGAAATTATCAAATTATTTTTGGTTTTAATTATTATGTGGTAAATCCTGTTTATTGACTTTAATATGTTGAACTATCCTTGCATCTCTGGGATAAAGATCCATTTGATCATGGTGGGATTTTTTAATGTGTTATTGAATTCAATTTGTTAGTATTTTTTTAAGGATTTTTACATCTGTGCTCATCAGGGATAATGGTCCTTCATTTTTTGTTGTTGTTGTTTTGTGTCTTTTCCTGGCTTTGGTATTAGGATGATACTGATTTATAGAATGAGTTAAGGAGAATTCCCACCTTTTCAATATTATGGAATAGCTTCATTAAAATTGGTACCAGTTCTTCCTTGAAAGTCTAGTAGAATTTGGCTGTGAGCCTATCATGCCCAGGACTTTTTTTGTTGTTTGGGGGAGACTTTTATTTACTGATTCAATCTTGCTACTCATTATTGGTATGTTCTGTTTCTTCCTAATTCTGGGCAGAGAGGGGGCTATATGTTTCCAAGAATTCATACATTTCCTCTAGATTGTCTAGTTTGCTCAGGTATGCTCATAATAATCTCAAATGATCTTTTATTATTTCCATGGTATCAGTTATAATGTCTCTATTTTCATTTTTGATTGAGCAAATTTAAATCTCTTCTCTTCATTTCTTAATTAATCTAGCCAATGGTCTATCAATTGTTTATCTTTTCAAAAAACCAACTTTTTGTCTCATTGATCCTTTGTATTTTGTTTTGGTTTCAAATTCGTTTAGTTCTACTCTAATCTTCATTATTTCTTTTCTTCTGCTAGCTTTGAGTTTGTTTGTGTTTTTCCAGTTCCTTGAGGTGTGACGTTATGTTTTTCCAGTTCCTTGAGGTGTGACATTATGTTGTCAGTATGTGATCTTTCCATCTTTTTAATGTAAGCCTTACATTCTATAAATTTTCCTCGGAGCACTGCTTTGGCTGTATCCCACTGGTTTTGATAACTTGTATCATTGTTGTCATTCATTTCAAGGAATTTTTAAATTTTCCTCTTGATTTCATTGTTGACCCAAAATCATTCAGAAGCAGGTTATTTAATTTCCATGTATTTGATTTTGAGAGTTCTTGGAATTAATTTCTAGTTTTATTCTACTGTGGTCTTAGGAGATGCTTGATATGATTTTTTAAAAACATATTGGGACTTGATTTGTGTCCTATCATATGGTCTGTTTTGAAGAATGTTCCTTCTGCTAAAGAGAAAAATGTATATTCTGTAATTTTGGAGTATAATGTTCTGTAGATGTCTGTGAGGTCCACTTGCTCTAGGAGTCAGTTTAACTCCAATGTTTCTTTGTTGACTTTCTGCCTTGAGGATCTGTTTATTGCTATCAGTGGAGTCTTGAAGTCTCCCACTATTATTGTATTGATGCCCATCTCTTTTCTTAGGTCTAGAAAAATTTGTTTTATAAAGCTGGGAGCACTTGTGTTAGGTGCATATATATTTAAAATTGTTTTATCTTCTTGTTGAATTGATTCCTTTATCATTAGATAATAACTTTCTTTGTCTTTTTTCACTGTTATTCATTTAAAATCTGTTTTATCTAATATGAAAATAGCTATTCTTCCTCATTTTGGGTTTACATTTGTGTGGAATTTTTTCCTCCCCTTTACCTTGAGTCTGTGGGAGTCTTTTTATGTTAAGTGGGTCTCTTAAAGGCAGATTTTTTTTTATCCAGTCTACCAATCTATATCTTTTTGGTGGTGCATTGAGACAATTTACATTCAGAAATACTAATGATATGTAAGGTGCTGTTCAGTTCATCATTTTGATTGCTACCTGGTTGTTTTGTTACCTGGTTGTTTTATTTTTTCTCTATTGTGTTCGTTTGCTATAAACCCTGTGAGCTTTATAATTTCTAGCGTTTTTCTACTGGTGTGTTTTAACCTTTTCTTTCAATATTTAGAACTTCTCTGAGTATTTCTTATAGAGTTAGTCTAGTGGTGACAAATTCCCTGAGTGTTTGCTTGTCTTAGAAAAACTATTTCTCCTTCATTTATGAAACTTAGTTTTGCAGGATACAAAATCCTTGGCTGACAATTATTCTGTTTAAGGAGATTAAAGATAGAGCACCAACCCTTTCTGGATTGTAGGGTTTCTGCTGAGAAGTCTGTTGCTAGTCTGATTTTACCTTTAAAGTTATTTGATGCTATTGTCTCATCACTCTTAAGACTTATTTCCTAGCCGGGCTCAGTGGCTCAGCCTGTAATCCCGCGCCTTTGAGAGGCTGAGGTGAGTGGATTGCCTGAGCCCGCGGATTCGAGACCCGCCTGGGCAGCGAGACCTCATCTCTACAATAAATCAAAAAATCAGCCGGGCGTGGTAGCGCGCACCTGTAATTCCGGCTACTCGGAAGGCTGAGGCAGAAGGATCGCCGGAGCCCAGCAGGTCGAGGCTGCGGTGGCCGGGAGTGGCCACTGCACTCCAGTCTGGGTAATGGAGTGAGACTCCAACTCAAAAAAAAAAAGAATTATTTCCTTTACATTAACTTTGCATAACCTGATGACTGTATGTCCTGGGGATGACCTTTTTGCAATGAATCTTCCAGGAGTTAGTTGAGCTTCTTTTAAGTCTCTGGATATTTAAATTTCTGGCAAAGCCAGAGAAGTTTTCCTCAATTATTTCCTAAAAAAAGTTTTCTGTTCTGAGATTGTCTTCATGTTCTGAGATTCTTTCTTCTACTTGCTTGTTAAAACTTTCCAACCGGGTATGGCGGCCCAAGCCTATAATTCCAGTACTTTGGGAGGCCAAGGTGAGAGGATTGCGTGAGCCCAGGGGTTTGAGACCAACCCAGGCAACTTGGCCTCTACAATAAATCAAAAAATTAGCCAGGCATGGTAGCATGCGCCTATAGTTCCAGCTACTTGGAGGACTGAGGCTGAAGGATCGCCTGAGCTCAGCAGTTTGAGGCTGCAGTGGCCGTGAGCATGCCACTGTACTCCAGCCTGGGCAACAGAGTGAGACTCCAACTCAAAAACAAACAAACAAACAAATAAAAACCTTTCCAATGCATTTTCTTTTCCCTAATTGAATATTTTATTTCCAAAAGTTCAACTTTTTTGTGTGTGTCCATCTCTTTGGAGAATTTTTCATTTGTCTTGAATAGAGTCTTTTTTTAAAAAAAAATTTCCTTATGTTGGTTTTCAACTTTCTCTTGGATCTCATTGAACAATTTTGTAATTAGTTTTTTAAATTTTATCTCTGGAATTTCAAAGATTTCATTTTGGTTAGAGTTCATTGCTGAAAAGTTAGTGTGGTCTTTTGAGTGTTGAAAAACTTTGTTTTTTTCATATTGAAAAGATTATTTTTCTGTTTCCCTCTCATTTGGGTAGACTATTTCTTCTTAATATTGTCATATTTGTTTTTTATTCAATTTTCCCTCTCTAGGATTGTGACTTTAATGTATACAGTTTGTACTTGTCTAACTTTGGCTCTAGTGCCTTCAGTGGTATAGGTCCTATATAAGTTCCTTGGTCATAGAGAACCTTTGTGCAATGGCTTTCTCAGATACTGCTTGTAGTAGCAATTATTGTGTGTGTGTAGCTTCACTGTCCCCTGTGGGGCTAGAATGCCAGAGGGCTGATAAAGCTTATCTTCTTCTACTACTTGGCTGACAGGAAAGTGGCCCACAAATCTTCAGATCTCACTTATATCTCTGTCCATCTGTAGGAAGGGAATGGGATTCCACCCCTTGTGCTAGACAGAGCCCAAAGGACCCATCTCCCATGGGGTTGCCATTACTCCTGAATGCTGCAGAAAGGGCATCAATACACCCATTCTGAGCTCCCTCAAGAAAAGCAAATATCTGCAGTGGTGGGTGTGTGGATGGAGAAGTCCCCTTCTCCATGATCCTTCCTGGCCACTCAGGCAGTTCAGCTGCTGGGACAGAACCACTGTCTTGCCCTGCTGAGCCCAACACTGTGTCTGCATCTCTGCTGAAGGAAACTTCCCTCAGGTCAGGAAATCTGTTACACGGAGAAGCCCACACTCTGGCTTTATTTATTTGTCCCATGGGTGCTCCCCTGAGGTGATGCACTTCCCCTTCCCCTGAGAATGGTAATCTGTGAGCACCTGATGTCTGTTAGTCCTGAAAGCTTCTGTAGAGTTTCCTTGGCTGTATGTAGACTCACTGTGGAAGATTTTTTAGTTGCCAACTGTGGCAGTTCTGTACTGGGTACCTGCATAGGCTCGTGGCATTCTGAGTGGCCAAAGTGGCTTGGATTGTGGTGTTAGCTGAGGTCTGGGGTTAGACCTCAAGAGCTGAGGTATGGTATCAGATGTAACGGGCTATGCCAGTTGACCATCAGCCAGGAGGTGTTGCTTGCAGGAGAAACCCAGCTGTGATGGTGTCTGTGGGTTTTCTGCTTATTCTACGTTGTCCCAAGGAAGTACACAGCTGATCTAGATAAAGTGCAGTTCCCTGTTCTGAGCCTTCAATCGTGATGGGGGTAGAGGGAAGCACTTCAGATTCCCATCTGTGTGCACAGTTGGCTACCCCAGTGGGACTGGGAAGGAGTCCCTGGCTGCTGGTGTAATGCTACTGTGTTGTGCAGAGGCTGCACAAAGGAGATTAATAGGAAGTATGAGGTGGCTAGGGCAACAAGTCCCACCCACCTCCCCCACCTCAGCCTCAGGTAGTTTGTGTTCAGAGCATAACAGTGCAGCCAGCCCCAGGTGTTCTACAACAGCCCACCTCAGACAGAAACTGTTTGACCAGGTAGATTTTACCCTTGGGGTGAATGAAAACGTCAGGTTGAAGGTGTTCTGTGGCTTGGCCTGTAATCTCAGCACTTTGGAAGGCCGAGGAGAGTGGATTGCCTGAGCCCGCAGGTTCGAGGCCAGCCCGGGCAACTTGGCGAGACCTTGCCTCTACAAAAAATCAAAAATTAGCCGGGCATGGTAGTGCACACCTATAGTTCTGGCTACTTGGAAGACTGAGGTCGAAGGATCGCTGGAGTCCAGCAGGTCAACGCTGGGGTGACCGTGAGTGTGCCACTGCACTCCAGCCTGGGTGACAGAGTGAGACTCTAACTCAAAACACAAACAAACAACAACAAAAACATCACGTCTTTCTGTTCCCTGCAAGGTCAGCTAGAAAGCACCTGTCCCAGGTTAAGTTCCTGGAAAATGGTGGCTGGAGCTGCTCGGGACTCTTCTGCCTACACCGCTCCATGTGGATTTTGGCAGCACACAACTGTGGATAAGGCAGTTTTCCATGACGGACTGTAAGCCTGGGAAGCTCAAGGAAATTTCTAACTCCGTGGCAGGAGCACAGAACTCCTCAATTCCCCTCACTCATCTCCCCCACCACATCTGGAGGTTGCTCATGGTTTGGGCCGGTACTCCAAGCAAGTCTGTGTAGTTCTAGCCCAGGCTCATCAATTTATGTCTTCTTTCACTATATGAGTCTTGTTGCTTCTCTGGTGAGATCTGTGGTGTGCTACTGGTTTTTTGCTGAGGCATTCTCTATTTCTCTATTTTTACATGGTTCAGTCCATGTGAAAGGCTCACACTAACTGCTCCTCCTCCTTGTTTTGTTTTTTTTAATGCAGTCTTGACCCAGTTTTGAAGCCCTGGCAAAAGGCTGTTCAGTTACCCTTAAAGCACTCTCACATTCTGGGTCACTGTCTACCAGTTTGAATCACCCCAGGCTCAGGTACCAGACAACTGGAGAAAGTTCCTATGCCCTGGAGCCTGTGAAAGTATTCAAATTGGCCATTCCACATGGTGCCCATGAAACCTAACTAACCCCACCCTGCTTGCCATGTATAAGCAGCCCTCTAAAGTTATGCCTTGCTGTTACTCTGTCCCTGGGTGCAACCCCCAGCATACTCTGCATGCCCCTGCCTGACAGCCTTCTCGTTTGAAGCTGTAAGTAACAAAGATGCTTTTCATCTCCATCAGTGTGTATGAACCACCATCAAAAGACCGTTTACATCTTATAAAACAGGCTACCATTTGACCTCAAGACCTTACCCTTTCAAGACCCTCAAGTACTATCTCGAAATGAGTACTTACTGAAGGTCTACTTCAAGCCTAGAGGCGTGAATTAAGGCTCCACAAAGGGTTTGTGCAAAAAAGTATGACTCCATTTCCACCATAGAGAATCTGGCAATTATATAATAGTTCTGAGATTGGCTTCTACAGAGAGACTGGAAGCCCCCTTTGTAGTGGCCACATGCCTGCAACAGTGCCTCCTGTAGGTGAGATCCACTCTTCAGTGTGCCATAGCAACTCACAGCACTTGTCTTATTTATGAACCAGTCTGTCCCTAGGGCATGAGGAGGGTGCCCCTTTGTTTCCAAGTTCTCCTTTACTCTTAGTATAAGTGTAAAAACCCTAATGTATCTAGAAAGTCTCTTCATACTCCAACTTCTCCCTTAACTCCCTTGATGAATGCTCCCACAAACACACCCCAAAATACCTCTAGCCAATAGAACTTCTCTCCCTCCCTGAAGCCTAGTCCATCTAGCTGCCTGACCTTTGTTCAGATGTTTCTCTCTGCTAAGACCAACCTCCTGGGAATCTGTATTTCTTCCAGGTGTCCATGTGATGTTGATGTTGCTGGTACAGGGACCACACATTATAAACTGATTTATTCAATTATTATAAAGATGCACATATTCTCCAAACATTTCCTGTGTCCATGTCTTGACCATATTTCATTGTCTCAATTCTCCTAAGATTTACAAGCAGGAAATGGGTTGGGATATTTCATATCAAACTGATTTAAATCATTACAAACTAAGCAAACCTAGGTCATCAACAAATGGTTGCAGATTTGGCTATTTTCTCACATAAATAATGACTACTTGATTATCAATGATAATTTTGTAATTATTTTTTTCATAATACTATTATTCTTATTAAAATAATTTTTAAACCAGCTAACAATTAAGAAATGTCTTCATATATTGGGACCTACCACATTCCATGCAGATTCTTTTCAGTGTAACTGGTATTTATAAACTTTGTTCTGTCTGCCTCTTGACATGTTCCATTATTGGCATGTAATTTCAATTAATTTGTCTATACTAGTGGGTTCAAATAGAAAGGTTTGCTCAGCTTCAAGAGAGATTAAGTCTACCAGGTATGATTTGTGTTACTCTGACAGTTACCCTGAGAAATACATTAACTTACTTATATGGGATTTGGAAAATTTCTTGGGGCCTTTTTGCCACACTTCTGTTAGAATCAAAGATGTAGCATCTATTTTCCCAAGAACAAGAAAGATTGTGTATTAGGATTAGGGTTTTTATTTCATCTTTTTATTGTGGTAAAATATGCATAAAATAAAATTTACAAGTGTTCAATAGCATTAAATATATTTACAATAATGTGCATCCACCAGCACTATTCATTTCTGGAACTTTTTCATCATCCTAAATAAAAACTCTGTACTCGTGAAACAATAATTCCCCTGTTCATCCTGTCCCTGGTAACTTCTAATTTCTGTCTCTATGATTTGCCTATTCTAGTAACTCTATATAAATAGAGTCATGCCATATTTGTCCATTTGTGTCTGGCTTATCTCACTTAGCATAATGTTTTTAAAGTTCATCCACATTGTAGCATTTTAAGAATTTTATTCCTTTTAAGACTAAATATCATTGTATGTATATACTGCCTTTTGTTTAATTCATTCGTCTGTTGATGGTTATTTATGTTATTTCTACCTTTTGGCTATTATAATGCTGCTGTAAACATTGGTGAAGAAATATTTGAGTCCCTGTCTTCAATTCTTTTGGACGTATATTTAGAAGTGGAATTGCTGTATAAAATGGTAATCCTATATTTAACTTCTTAGGAACCATCAAACTATTTTCCACAACAACTGCACCATTTCACATTCCCACTAGCAAAGCACGAAGTGTTCCAATTTCTTCACATCCTTACCAACACTTATTTTCCCTCTTGTTTTCTATTATAACCATCATAGCAGGTGTGAAATGGTACTCATTGTTGTTTTCATTTGCATTTCTCTAATGACTACTGATCTTTTCATGTGGTTATTGTCCACTCTCTTCTTTGGAGACATATCTATTGCTAGTATTTTGTTGAGTATTTTGCAGAGTATTTTGCACTGATCTTCAGAAGGGACATTGGTCTTACAGTTTTCTTGTAGTTCTTTGAAGTTGGTATCAGGGCAATTCTGGCATCATAGAATACATTACAAAATGTTGTTTCTTCTTCAAATTTTTGGGACAGTTGAGAAGAACTGGTTTTAATTCTTCTTTAAATATCTGGTATAATTCACTATGAAGCTATCTGGCCCAAGACTTTTTTGTTGTTGGGAGGTTTTTTAGTATTAACTCATTCTACTTACCTAGCTATGGGTCTCTTCAGATTTTCTCTCTTCATGATTCTGTACTGGTAGATTTTATGTTTCTAGGAATTTGTCCATTTTGCCTAGGTTTTCCAAATTTCTGGTGTAGAAGTGTTCATGGTACTTTCTTACAATCCTTTCAGTTTCCATAAAATCAGTAGTAATGTCCCTACTGACATTTTTGACTACTAATTTGCCTTTTTTCTTCTTAATCTAGATAGAGTTGTCAATTTTTGTATTTTCAAATAACTTGCTTTTGTTTTTCTTCCTTTTATCTATCTCTGCCCTAATCTTGATTGTTTCCTTTCTTCTGTTAGCTTTGGGTTTACTTTCTTCTTACCTTTCTGTTTCTATAAGGTAAAGATAATTTGATATGAGCTCTTCTTTTTTTATATAAGTATTTGCCATCATAAATTCCCCTCTTAAAACTGCTTTTACTGCATCTCCTAAGTATTAGTATGTTGTTTTCATTTTCATTTCTCTCAAGATATTTTCTAATTTACACTGTGATTTATTATTTGACCCATTTGTTGTTTCAGCATATGTGTTTAGTTTCCACATATTTGTAAATTTTGTTTGCTACTTATTTCTCATTTAATTTCATTGTGATCAGAAGGTACACTGTATGACTTCAATCTTTAAAATTATTAAGATTTGTTTGTGGTCCAACATATGCTCTATCCTAGAAAATGTTCTTGTGCACTTGAGAAAAATGTGTCATCTACTATTGTGGGTTTAGTGTTGTATACTTGTCTATCAGGTCCTGTTGTCTGTAGTGTTATTCAAATTCTGAATTTCCTTATTGAAATTCTGTCTGGTTATTGCGTCCACTATTGAAAGTTGAATACTGAGGTCTCCTAATATTACTGTAGACCTATTTGTTTCTCTCTCCAATTCTGTCAAAATCATTCCATATTTTTTGGACCTCTGGTGTTTGATGCATATACAATTGTTATATCTTCTTGGTTAATTGACCTTTATATCATTATATAATGTCCTTTTTTCCCCTTGGAACAGTTTTTGACTTAAAGCCCATTTTTCTCTTATATATGGCTAGCCACCTCAGCTCTCTTTTGTTTTACTATTTAAATTAAATACTTTTTCCATCCTTTCACTTTCAACCCATGTGTGTCCTTAAATCTAAAATGGCTTGATTATAGACAGAATATATTTGGATCATGTGTTTTTTGTCCATTCTCCCAACTGATCCTTTTTTACTGGGGAATGTAATCTGTTAACATTTTAAAATAATTACTGATAGGAAAGAACTTATTATTTGTTGTCTCTATGTCATATAGCTTTCTTCAGTCCTTCATTACTTCCATAACTACCTTCCTTTGTGTTTAGTTTATTTTTATACTGACACATTTTTATGGCGTTCACATTTCCTTTTGTATATGTTATATAGATATTTTCTTTGTAGTTATCTTGGGGATTATGTTATAATATGCATTTGAATTGATACCAACTTAACTTCAATGGCATACAAAAACTCTACTCCTTTACAGATCTGCCCCTCTTTTATATTACAAATATAATAAATGGCATGTTTATATATTATGTACCCATCAACATAGATTTATAAGTTTTTCTGAAGTAGATCATTGAATCATAAAAATAAGAATTTGCATTAATATAATGTCCTCTATAGTCTTATAAGGGTTTGGAGAATGATAAGAGAAGCATTTGGACTATATCCTAATGCATTTAAAATACTTTCAACAGAATAAAGTATGAAATATCTCCTAGGACTCACACTCAGACAGTTTTTTTCAAATGCTTATATTTTCTTTGGGAAAATATTTCAGCATTTACCCCATTCTTTGATATTATTATCTTTTTTAAATTGAGTTTTTAAGGATTCTGAAACATTTCCCCCTATTTTGAAAGGTTGTTGCTTTAGAAAGCAATGTAAACACAAAGAAAAAAATAGGTAAATAAGACTTTTAGCTGGATGAAATTAATCCATAAAATAGAAAATACCTGCTACCTTCTGAAGAAAACACAAACAAGTTGAAGTGCATCCATATAATGCCATTCTTTTCTAACAGAATATTTAGTCTTGCTGAGACTTTCAGAGTCAAGATAAGATATTGCCTCTTCTTTTTATAATTATTGTTTTTAATTCACAAAATATTATATGTATTTATTGTGTATAACATTGTTTTGAAATATGTATACATTGTGAAATGGCTAAATCAAGCTAATCAAGATATGCACTAACTCATATACTTATCATTTTTATGGTAAGAGCACTTAAAATCCAGCCTCTTAGCAATTTTCAAGAATATAATATGTACATTGTTATTAACTATTGATATCATGTTGTACAGTAGATCTCTTAAACTTATTTCTCCTAACTGAAATTGTGTATCCTTTGACCAACATCTCCCCAACTGTCCCAGATTCCAGTCCCTATTAACCACCATTCTACTCTCTACTTTTATGAGTTTAACTTTCTTACATTCCTCATATACATGAGATCATGCAGTATCTTTCTTTCTGTAGTTTATAATTATTTTCATGCATCTGTCTTTTAAGATGTATCAAAAATAAAAACTGGAGTTAAAAACCTAAACTACAATATTGGTTTTTTTTTTAATGTATGTACCAGAGATTTTTATTTCTTCACACAGTTTTGAATTACTATCTGGTTTCCTTTCAATCTGAAGGAACTTTAGTATCTTTCATAAGGGAGATCTAGTGGTAATGAACATCCTTAGCTTTTATCTGAGAATGTCTTAATTTTTCCCAACTTTTGAAGGACAGTTGTGCTAGATATAGAATATGACAGTTTTTTCCCCCTCATGTCACTTTAAATCATACTGCTGCCTTCTGGCTTGAAGGATTTCTGCTGAGAAATGACCCGATGATATTTTTGAGGATCGCTTGTGGGTGATGAGTTTTTCTCTTGCTGCTTTCAAGATTTTCTCTTTGACTTTTGCATTTGGCATTTGATTATAATGTGTCTTGGTGTGGGCCTCTGTAGGTTTATCTTGCTTGGGGTTCATTAATCTGTAGGTTTATCTTGCTTGGGGTTCATGTATCTGTAGATTCATGTGTTTCCTCAAATTTGGCCTATTAAGATTTGAACAAACTAACCATTAGTTTCTAATAGCTCAAAGCCACATCCCTAGAATGACACTAGCCCCCTCAGAGTGACTGCTTGGAAAACTCAAGGTTGCCAAGTGAGTATGTTCTAGCCAGCTCCTGAAGATAAGGCCTGTCTCTCAGCTTCTCTGGGAAAGCAGGAGCCTAACTAAAAGTGCCAGTTAGCAAGCCCAGATAGATTTGACATGGGCCAGCCCACTCCCCCACTTCCTGTGTTTTGTAATTTTCACTCTCTTGACTCTACAGAGCCCCTGTTCACCAACATCCCTATTTTTCCACCCTCCCTTTAAAACACGAATTGAAACTGAGTTCAGTTAACACCAAATTATTTTTCCTATTGCAATAGTTATTACCAATTAAAGCCTATTCTCAACATTGCAATTAATGTCTAGCTCTGTTCATTTCTGACATACATATAAAGTGAACTTTGCAAGGGGTGGAGAAGCTTCCCTTGGTGGGTAAGCTTGGTAATGAGTGAGACATGGGAGACATTCCAGAAGCAGAAGGAATTGCATGCCCAACACAAACATTTTTTTGTCCAAGAAGGCAAGACTGTGTGGTTGCCAAGAAAAACCCTAATCCTCTGAGACCTGTCTCAGAAGAGCTATACTGTGTGGTCTTTTAGTGGATGTTCAAATCTAGCCTATGTTCCTAAGATGTGTGACTCTGGGAGACTAGAGCCGCTTGAGTCTGAGGTCACTGGCGGTAACATGAAGATGATTATGGCATTTATCTAACTGTGGGAAGATTATGAAAAACACACTGAGTAACTTACATATGCAGGCCCAGTGTTGTTTGCCTTATAAATGCTTAATTCTCATAACTACCTGGTAATATGGGAATTCTTTTTGTTTCAATGAAGAAATCGAGAATTGAGGTAACTACCCCCAGTGTCAATCTCAATAGGCTGAATTCAAACCCAGGAATTTAAGTCCAAAGCTGGGAGCACATAATTGTTTGAATGCAGTACACAGTGCAGGTACAGTAAGGTCACATGAGGCTCAGCTGCTGCTGCTATTAACAATATTTTTTATCATCATAATTTTTCTCTATTCATCTTTAATACCAGAGCACTTGCACTCTGCACTTCTCAGGCCATACAGCTTTGTCATTGTCTTGTATCATGTATTAATGATTTCTTCATAGAAGGCTTTTGTTCTCTAACACAATTGCAATTTACTAAAAGACAGTCTGTCTCCCCCTCAGAACTCAGCAGAGAGCTAGGTTCCCACAAAGCACTCAGTGATATGTGCTTTGGTTCTTTCCAGATGTTTACCAACAACTAAGCCAGAGACTCATATCACACCCAACTGGTCTAAGGATAACTAAAAAATTCTGACTTTCCAGGCATCAGTAACCTTCAATGACACAGCTATAACCTTCATTCAGGAAGAGAGCAGCTGCACTCAGCACAAGGGACCATGCAAATAAAATCTGGGGACTATAGGACTACTTCATCTTTGCAGTACCAGGTGCCTGGGAGAGCAGAAGGACAGAGAATAGGAGGAAAAAACAAACCTACTGTCATTATCCCATAACCATGTGGCACCATCAGATGATGCTGAAGACCTGTAGGCTTCTGGTCTCAGAGGCTAAAGCCTCACCTTTCCTCCATGTGAGGCACCTGAAGCCTCCCTCACTATGCCTCCTTCCTTCCCACAGCCCTGCTCTATTCTTGCCTTATCTTCTCCTACCTGGACTCTGTGTCTCCTCAGATTATTTGGGGTGAGAAATATACTCCCCCTCAAAATGACTCAAATACCAAAAGAGAACTTATTGAAAGGATATAGGAATGTTTTCTAAGACTTCTTCTCCCAAAAAGTGAAACAGTAAACAGATAAGAGTCTTCATCAGGAGGACCCATTAGATGTGAAGTTTTTGGGGGGTTTTTTTTGGGTTTTTTTTTTTTGAGTTGGAGTCTCACTCTGTCACCCAGACTGGACTGCAATGGCCGCTCCTGGCCACCACAGCCTCGACCTGCTGGGCTCCAGCGATCCTTCCGCCTCAGCCTTCCAAGTAGCTGGAACTACAGACACACGCTACCACGCCCGGCTAATTTTTTATTTGTTGTAGAGATGAGGTCTTGTCAAGTTGCCCAGGTGGGTCTCGAACCCGCGGGCTCAGGCAGTCCACTCACCTCGGCCTCCCAAAGTGCTGGGATTACAGGCTGAGCCACCGAGCCCGGCCAGATGTGAAATTTGAGACCAAAATGATGAAGCAGACATGTGAAGGTAATGAGAAAAATCAACAGCTAGCTATCATTATTTTAAAATCTTTTTCCTAAATCTGTATTACTGTGAAGACACTTTAAGAATTGTAAAACACTATCATGTGTATGCTCATGCTTTTTAAATAAAAAAAAACATAGGCATTTGGATGAAGCCTCTCATAACAATTTAACAAGGTGGCATAAAACTATGTGTAATGAAAGCAAATAAAATCTGGGACAATAGGGCTACTTCATCTTTGTGGTATAAGTTACTTGGGAAAGCAGAAAGGCAGAGAATATGAGGAAGAAAAAAAAGCTACTGCCATTATCCCATAACCATGTGGCACCATCATCTCATAACTATGGTGGCCAGTCTATCCATAATTACAACTGTTTGATACTATGCTATGTCTTCTTAATTATAAATCTTAAGAACCTTCAACATGCCATAGAATCTCAAAATCTGATGATCAAAAATAAATCAAATGATAAATCCCCTTTGAATATTAAAATTTCACCATCCCATTCCAAAGCCACTACTATCTCTATTGAGGATTGCTATTGGAATATGTCTCTATGCTTTTAGTTAGGGTAGCACATGTATCAAAGGGGAATATCTTGTCTAAAGGCAGAAACGTTATCACTCATTCCACACCAGAATCTGTAATATAATGTTCCTTTTGAAAATAATAATATATTTTACTTACAACTTTCAGCACCATAAATAACAAAATCTGAACCATAAGCTATACCACTGCCCTTTACTTTCAAGTGTCCATATACTCCTAATCACATTGATCTGTGTTACCCTTTTAAACACAAGACCGGAAGCCACAGGGGCCAGAAGGACTTTTTTCTGAGCCTCATTCTGTCACCAAGGCTGGAATACAGTGGCACAATCAGGGCTCACCATAGCTTTGACTTCCTGGGCTCAGGTGATACTTCTGCTTCAAATTCCCAAGTACCTGGGACTACAGGCATGCACCACCCATACCTACATAATTTTGTTTTTGTAGAGATGAGGTCTTGCTATTTTGCCTAGGTTGGTCTCAAACTCCTGGGCTCAAACAACCCTCCCACCTTGGCCTCCAAAGTACTGGCATCACAGGTTTGAACCACGATGCCCAGCCAGGACTATTCTATTTGTTATCTGGAACTCAGAATATTTGAGGCTGTCCTCCTTACAAACCATAATTACCTGTCAAGGTTCAGTCAACAAAAATGCTTTTTAAGTATTTCAAGAGTACATATATTGTAGTAAATTAATGCTTTCAAAATCAGTAGAAGGGCTGAAAAACTAATAGGAACACTTCTGGAGTATTAATTTCATAGTAAACCTCCATAATTATAACCCAGGAATAGAGAAATGGCTGCTGCTGTTACCAATGCTGCCAGCAGTACCTCAGAGACACAGAACTTGAAACTAAACAATGAACATGGAGAACTTGGTTGTTGGCTTTATCTAGACTACCCAGCACATCACACACAAACACACACACACACATACACACAGTTACATAATTAGTACTCATCATTTTCAGCTTTAAAAACCAAATCCACAGCTAAGTCCACTCTACTCTCTTCTTGGCTATGTCCTCACATAAGTTATTTCAAACGTATTTGCTGTCTCTCTTGTCAGATATAATCTCTGTAAGAAAAGGATCACATTTGTTTTGTTAATTATTACAATGGTTATTAAAGTATGCTTTCTGGACACAGTGTTAGTGTCACCTAAGAACTTGTGAAAAATGTAAATTCTTGTCTTCAACTCAAACCAACTGAAACAAAAACTCTAGGACTGAGGCTTAGAAATCAATGCTTTAACAAGCCCTCCTAGTGATGCTGACATACTACTAAAGCTGAGAAGTACTAGATTAAATACCCCATCATTATGTAATACATGAGTGATACTCAAAAAATTTTCCTGAAATGTGTTTATTTAAGCCCATTGCAAATGGACTTTGAAATACCCTCACCAAAATAATGATATTCCTAGTACAGACTAAGCCATTTTCTCTAGGTTCTCTAGTCTCCCACCAAATGATATAGTAAGACTGATCTTAGTACTTCAAGAATTAGTGAAAATTTTGCAAAAAAATAGTCACAGTGAAAGAGTTCGTCATATACAAAATGATTTATTAGATACCCCAAATTTTATTAGCACCATTTTCACTTTTGCAGCTTTAATTTTCTACATTATAACATTTACTATTCCTCTGGGTGACTAAGTATCTTCACATGCCCATTAGATAAAAATAGTTCCTACTCAGGACAAATAAAACTGTAAGCTACTCCTTTAAGAAATGCCTATTTATAATATGCTTATTTGCTCTCCTGTAGAATTTGGTTTACAAATAGCATCACTGCAAAGAAGGTTTACACACAATCCCTACATCCTTCAGGTTGATCTATCATTAATCTCCTGATGTCTAGCAAGATAAGAACTCTTAGTGAACACTCTGCTACATTTCTTACATCAGTTATCTTCAATTTATTTGCTGTAGTGTAAGGGATGCAATTGGAACTGAAAGACTTCCCTCAACTTCTGAATGTTCTATATTCATACAGCTTCTCTCCTATAGGAGTTTGTAAGCAATTCATAATGCTTACAGTCTTTCCTGTATTTGCTACATAGATCAGGTTTTCTATTGTGAATATGCTTGTGACAATTAAGGGATTAATACTGACAAAGCCTTTTCCACAGTTATTGTCTTCATATGGTTTCTCTACAGTATGAACTCTGATAGGCAAAAAGTTTTGCATCATTGATACAGGTCTTCCCATATTCACCATATTCATAGGAATTTTCTCCAGTATAAATTTTTCTGATGTTCAATCATGGAGGATCTGTGGCTGATGTTTATTATGAGTACTGCCACCTCATATTGTCTCTCTCCTGTATGATTTCTCACATGTATAGTAATTAATGTTGTCTAAAGGCTTTCCCACACTCACTGCACTATTATGTATTCTTTGATGAGCAGTAAGATTTGAGCCTTTGCTAAAAGCTTTCCCACATTCATTACATTTATATGGCTTTTCTCCAGTATGAATTCTCTGATGTACAGTAAGGTTTGAGCTACAGCTGAAGGTCTTCCCACATTTAATACATTCATAAGGTTTTTCCCCAGTATGAATTCTGTGATGTTGAAGCAGAGATGACCTATGACTAAAAGCTTTCCCACAAATACTGCATTCGTAAGGTTTTAATCTAATGTGATTTCGCAAATGCATATTCAATGATTCGAGCTGGTTGAAGGATTTCCTGCATTTCTGACATTCAAAGGGTTTTTCTTCAGTATGAATACTCTGATGTTGAATAAGAAATGAGAGGCTACTAAAGACTTTCAGACATTTGTTACATTCATATTGTTTCTCTATAGTGTGAATTCTCTGATGTCGAGTGAGGTGTGAACTACAGCAAAAAGCTTTCCCACATTCACTACACTCATAAGGTTTCTCTCCAGTATGAATTTTCTGGTGATGAATAAGAGATGATCTATGAATAAAGGCCTTCCCACATATACGACACTCATAGAGTTTTTCTTGAGTATGAATTCTCAAATGTTCAATGAGATGTGAAACACGACTAAAAGACTTTCCACAATTCATACATTCATATGGTTTCTCTCCAGTGTGAGTGCTTTGATGATTAGTAAGTGAGGAGACATGGCTAAAGGCCTTCCCGCATTCCATACATTTGTAAGGTTTCTCTCCACTATGGCTTATCTGATGTCGAGTAAGGGATGATCCATGGCTAAAAGTCTTTCCACATTCAAGACATTCATAGGGTTTCTCTCCTGTATGAATTCTCCAGTGACGATTAAGGATAGACTGTTTGCCAAAAGCTTTCCCACATTCACTGCATGTATAGATTTTCTCTCTATTACAAGACTGGTGAAGGGTAAGAGATTTGCTCTGGCTGAAAGCTGCCCCATTTTCATTAGAATTTAAAAGTTGCTTTCCATCACTAATTTTCTCATTTTTTATAACTGACTTTTTCAGTAAGCTCTTCTTCAATATATCATGTGATTTCCCTTCAGCAGAAATTCTTTGTGGTTCAGAAAGAGCAGACTTTAAATGGAAGGTGCTTCTAAATGTGTGGTATTTGTAATCACTTTCCCCAGTGGGGCTTTCTCTAAAGCTGATGGTCACTGGTCTGAAATGTTCTATCTGACTTCCATGCTTTCCCTCCAACTTCTCTATATATTCCAAATTCTTATCAAAATTTGAAAATTCACAGCTTTGTTTTACAGTTTTTTCTAGTATTACTGTTTGGGGTGATTCTTCTTCATAAATATCCTTCTTTACTGATAGTTTCTTGTTTTCCCATCTTGATTCCCAGTCTGAAATATATCAAGAAAACAAAGCAGTGTTTGTTTTTTTACTTGTTGAAAAGAAATTTCTATGGTGGAAATAGAATAATTGGATAAGAAATAAAGCCCCCAGAAAGCACATGGCTCTGACAATACATATAGTTCAATGATTTCTGAGCAATGCTCAAGTGGAACACAGACTCAGAGGCAGGAACAGAGTATGACAAGAGAAATGGGTAAAACAGCATGTGAAAAAATAAAATTATCAAAAAGAATACGTGGAAGGTATTCTGGATTCCAGCCATCATTTTGTGTCTATACTCATTGTGTGAAACATCACATTTTGTCTTACAGCCTTCACCTCCATCCTTTAATTAATTTCAATTTGCTGCCAGATTAATATGTTTAAAATGCAGAATTGATATTACTACATTAAACAGTTACAATAACAAAAAAAAATGCTCTGTATGGCTGACAAAAATTTAGGCTGAGTTTATGAAGTATCTGTGTGCATCATATGCTCATTTACTGGACATTAGAAAATATTATTCCTAGTAACATATTCTTATGTTTCTTATATGTTTCTTACTTCCTCTAACACTTATGTTCATATCTGTTCTACAAAGTTCTACTTTAGAAAAAAAAAAAGGTAATTTTCCATCTAACTGACAGCTTTTCTTGGCCTAAAACTATTGGTGTGTTTTTCCTTAAGTAGACTCAGGAAAGAATAATTTGCCTTATTTTGTCTTGAATACAAAGTAACAGTTTGAATTATTTGACAGCAAACCCTCTAACTTTGATTAGATGACATGAGAAGTACAGACAGATAATATCAGCATGGACGAATGATCTTTGTAAAATCTAAGCTAAATATGCCTCAATTTTGCTTACATCTGGGATCTCTGAAGACAGTAGCCCTAAAATGCCTACACACACACTATAAACATTTTTAACAAAGACCTCCTTTGTCCCATTCACCATGATTCACCTGGAAACATACCTTTTGATAGTTTTTTCTCCACCATCCAGGGCTCTTTTCCATCCTCCAATAAAGTGATCACATATGGTTTAGTTACGGAAAGACCTGCTTACAGGAAGAATACAGAACTTATTTAAGTTGTGGTCCTCAAGGATGAGATGCTATCAGAAGAGAAACCAAAGGAAAGGTTGAAGGATGTTTATTGAAATGGAAAGATAAGCTTCAGGCAGGGTTCAAAAGAGCTGTACATTTTCTAGGGAATCTGGTAAGCAGGAATTCAGCCATTTTACTTAGGAGGATCTCCAGCAACTCAAAGTGACAAAAGAAAGGTGCCCCCTATTGTAATGAAAGGAGAGCCAGCCTTACCTAGAGAAACGAGGTTCTTGTAATTCTGGACCATCACATCCTTGTATAAATTCCTCTGAGCAGAATCTAGCCATGTCCACTCTTCATGAGAGAAGTCTATAGCCACATCACTAAATGTCACCTGAAACAACAAATATATTCAGGCTCAGTCACAGCCCTTACCTCTTTTATTACTGTACAGGAGGTAAATTTACCCTGGTTGTGGAAAAAATGGAATACGAGTCAGGAGTTGTAACAACGATCATGAATCTGATCTCAGTTAAGTAATAACTAGATACTTATGTGCTTGGCATTATTATACAATAAAGGTAAGAGACAAATGTAAGAGCTTTGCTTCAGGAGAATTAATTCTGTCAAAGGAAATAGAATTACATACATTTTTTAAAAAACAGCATTCAACATTTGACCACAGTCAAGTATTTAGTTGTATCTTTTACACTTTAAGTGCTAATAAAATGGTAGCCTCTCAAATGGAACTCAAGATGATCCACTAAGGTTCAAGAAAAATGGGTTCAGAGAAAAAGACATCTTTAAAGACTGATAGACCTACTTTGCTATGGTTTGACTGTCCCCCAAAAACCTTGTGTTGGAAACTTAATCACCATTGTACCCACTGTATTAAGAAGTGGAACTTTTAAGAGGTCATTAGGCCATGAGCACTCTTCCCTCATTAATGGATTAATGTCATCATGAGAGTGGACTACTTATAAAAGGACAAGTTCAGTACCCTTTTGTCTCTTTCTTCTCTCCTCTTTGCCCTTCTGCTATAGCAGAAGTCTGAATAGCAAAGCAAGAAGGGCTTCACCAGATGCCTGCCCTTTGATCTTGAACTTCCCAGGCTCCAGAACCACAAGAAATACATTTCTATTGTTTATAAATTACTCAGTCCGTGGTATTCTATAACAGTAGCCCAAATGGGCCAAAACATACACATAACTGATTCATGAACAAAAAAGGAAAATATATTCATGGTATGTCCTTAAATCTTGTATGGACAGTCACTCAATAAAATAAAAATAATTTTGAGACCCCTCAGTGAAAAAACTGAAGGATAGTTTTATGCCACAGATAGTCCTTAAATAGGACCTTAAAGAGAAAGAATAAAGGGGTACATTTCAAGGGAAATAGTCTAAGGAAATGCTCATAGATGTGCTTAGAAATCTCTTCAAAAGTACTCATTCACAGTATTATTTAAAATAGCAAAACTTTAGAAAAAGTTTAAATGTTCAATAATAGCTTGTTGATTAGGCAAATTATAAAATGAGCAAAAAATATATGCATTTAAAATGGCATTATTACTACCTTTCATTTGTGAAATAAACATTGCTTGGCTGTAGTACATTTTACTCTCCAAGAGTGGTTGATTCAATATTGTATTACTTTATTTGGATATATCACATGTATGCTCACCAGTGATACTAGTTTTTGGTTTTAAAAGCAGAATTTGCTTTTGTCAAGTGTTGGGGAAATAACCAAAAATCTAATCGCCTGCCAGTGTAGAAAATCCTCTCCACAAATGCAGAAAACAGTTGTATTATTGAATAATATTTATTAATTAATTTAGATTTTTTGAATAAGCATTAAATCAGAATAAGCATTAAGTCACACTGCACAGACAATCCACTACAAGATTACAAAGACAGAAATAAATCTCATCTTTCTATAAAGTCAGGCAGATACAATCCATTACAATGTAGCTTTCAAAATAAATGATAATGTGTCCTCAAGTAAATGACAGTATAATTTGCTACACAAAATTCATCCTAAATTTACATGTTAATTGGAGTGGCCACTGTGTTAGTTAATTGACTTTATTTCAAATATAAATAACATCTCCCACATCTTTATGAGAAGCAGGTCATTACAACTTGGAGCCAGAAGCCTAGGCTAAAATCACACACACCTAGACACACAGCGAGAGAGGGGAACTATCTTCTTTGCTGTCTTCACTTCAAAAAGATGACTCCAAGGCCCTGAAGAATTTACTATTAAAGCTGGCAAGAGGCCAGGCATGGTGGCTCAGCCTGTAATCCCAGCACTTTATGAGGTCAAGTCAAGAGGATTGCCTGAGCCCGGGGGTTCAAGACCAGCCTGGGCAACGTGGTGAGACCTCGTCTCTACAATAAATCACAAAAACTAGCCAAGTATGGTGGCATGTGTCTGTAGATCCAGCTACTTGGAAAGCTAAGGTGTAAGTATCTCCTGAGAAGCTGCGATGGCCATGAGCATGCCACTGCACTACAACCTGGGCAACAAAGAGTGACACTCCAATTCAAAAAAAAAAAAAAACTGACAAGAGTCTTACTTAGCTTTTAAAAAAGGTCTACATGAACCTCAAAGGGACATGGATCAAGGAAATAGTCTAAGAAAAAGGTTGAGGAAGGGGGCATCTCTCCCTTTAGCATTAGGGAAAATTCTTTTTTAAAACTTTTATTTACACTTATCCAGGTATTAGGGTTATGCTAGCCTTATAATATGAACTGAAAATCTACCTTTTCTTACTTTCCAAAATAGATTTTAAATGATTAGCTTTTACAAATCTCACCTAACAACCCAAATACAAAATTCAACACCATAAATGTATAAAACAGTTTTATTCCACAAATGCAAAGTTATTTACTTTGGTTTGAACACATATTAATGAATATCACTGTATTAACAGCTTAAAGAAGAACACCCACATAACCTTATCAATAGATACTCTAAAGTTCTTTATTTGCAGCAGGGTTTGTTAACTTTGAGCTACTGACATTTGGGTTGGATAATTCTTTGTTGTAATGAGCTGTCCTGTGCATTGCAAAATGTTTAGCAGCATCCCTGGCCCCTCTCCCCACTAGATGCCTGTAGCAACACCATCCCACCTCCACCCTAACTGTAACCAAAAACCCCCAAAATGTCTCTAGACATTACCAAATGTCCCCTCTGGGGTGGGGGGTGGGATGCAAGATTGCCTCCATTTGAGAACCACAACTTTAGAAAATTTGTGCAGGTCTCTACTTATGTTAAAGGTATTTTTCTCAGTTCAGTATATCTTCATTTCTACCTCTTCCTCTGGTGCTATGGGCCACCAAAACCCAGCCCCAGCCTTACCTCCCCAGAGATGCTTCTTTCTTACCCTTCAATTGCCTGGGCAGCCTGGAGTGTTCACTTATCTTTGTCCCAGAAAGAAGAGAGGATATCTGTCCTAGCACTTATTTTAACATCTTATGCTTTCTTACTTTTCTACAAGTTCCACAATGCTCAATATAGTAGCTACTAGCTAATTTATCTATGTAAATTTGTATCATTTAAAATATAAAAATAAGACAAGAAATTCAGTTCCTCAGTTGCTCTAGTCACAGTTCAAGTATTCAATAGTCCTATGGAGCTGGTGGCTACCATACTGACCAGCACATATACAAGTGGAAACCCAAAATAGCCCAGAATTTACTTATTAAAAATTGCGTATTTATTCTTACATCTTTACACTTCGGTCACCTTCAAAGTACTCTCTGTTTGATGCAAAATACCTATTGAGATACTTTTTCCATTATTCTCAAACAGTTTTTGAACTCGTCAACTTTGATGCCTTTTAGTGCTTCTGCCGTTTTTTGCTTTACCTCTTACACATTGGCAAAACGTTTCCCTTTGAGGACTGTTTTCATAAGGGAAATTTTTTTTTTTAAGTTGCTTGAGGTGAGACTTGGTGAACAGGGAGGGTGGGGCATGGGGTTCATGCTGTCTTTGGTCAAAAACTGCTGAATACTCAGTGCAGTGAGAGCAGATGTGCTTGTAAATCACCCATCATGATATGGGCAAATGCACTGAAAGAACATCCAAAATAAATTCACTGAAGCTGATTGAAGCCTCTCAAAACAATACTAGCTGGTATGCTGATGCTGATGGGTTTGCAGAACACTTACGTAGTAGGGGAAGCCTGTTCTACAAGGGGCCTGCCCTCCAAAAAATAATTCAGACTTTTGGGGGTTCCCCCTCATATAGAACATTTCTACTAATGTATAAAATTCAGACTGGGTGTGGTGGTTCACACCTGTGATCCTAGCCAGCACTCTGGAAAGTTAAGGCAGAAGGGGTGCTTGATGTCAGGAGTTCAAGACCAGCCTGGGCAACAAGGTAAGACCTCATCTCTACAAAAAATTTAAAAATTAGCCAGGCACAGTGCCAGCTATTCAGGAGGCTGAGAAGGGAGGACTGCTTGAGCCCAGAAGTCAAGACTATAGTGAGCCAAGATCATGCCACTACACTCCAGCTGGGGTGACAGAGCAAGACCCTGTCTCAAAATAAAATTAAAATAAATAAAATTAAATAAAGAATGCTCTCTTACACAATACTGCACTACATCATGAAGCCCTGTGTGTCAGTGTACACTCAAGTTCATGTACAATTTTTCCTAACAGGACTTCATTAGTGTTTAGAAGATGAATCAATGAATTATTTAGGTATTACTTCACTTTAGCTTTTACTATTTTAAAAAATATTTTTTTAATTCCAATTATCTAATTTTCCCAAGAAAACATCTGCAACTCACATCCTCTCCTGTGGAAGCTTCACCTTCCACCCAATGATTCTGCCCTGTCATTTTCTTATTACTTATTTTATTCATTCAACACTTATTTACTAATCATCTGTTTTGTGCCAGGTACCACTCAGGGTACTGAAGCTATACCAGTCACAAAAAAGAAAAAATATTCCTCCCACCAGGAGACGATGAGTACATACATATGCTAAACATATAGTATATCAGCCAGTGAGTGATATGTGCCACAGAAAACAAAGAAGTGATGGAGGAGTGGAAATGATAACCAAGGGAAGGTGACTGCAATTTTCAAATAGGTGCTCAGGGAAGTTTTACTGAAAAAAGATACAAAGATACCACTGAGCAAAGATACAAAGGAGATAAGAATACAAGCTTATGCATAACTAGGGGAAGAACATTGCAAGCAGATGGTACAGCAACTTCCAAGGCCTGGAAGTAGGGGTTGGGGTTCACAGAGATGAGGAAGCAGAGAAGGAAGGTGGGATTACAGTAGTAATAGCATAATTGTACAAAGTTTTTTTTTTTTTTTTTGAGTTGGAGTCTCACTCTGTCATCCAGACTGGAGTGCAGTGGCCGCTTCCAGCCACCGCAGCCGCTACCTGCTGGGCTCCAGTGATCCTTCTGCCTCAGCCTTCCATGTAGCCAGAATTACAGGCATGCGCTACCACGCCCGGTAGCGGATTTTTTTATTTATTGTAGAGATGAGGTCTCGCTGCCCAGGCGGGTCTCGAACCCGCGGGCTCAGGCAATCCACTCACCTCAGCCTCCCAAAGGCGTGGGATTACAGGCTGAGCCACCGAGATCGGCTTGTACAAAGTTTTATAGGTCGTTGTAGAACTCTGACTTCTATTCTGGGTTAGGGCCACTGAAAAATTACAGGTTAAGGAATGACAGAAATTTACATAACAATAAGATCACTTCAACAGCTGTACTAGGAATAAACTGAAAAGCAGTTAAGAGCAGATGCAGGACATGGAGCTAGGAGGCTATTGCAATAATCTAGGTATCTTGAACTGGGGTAGC
Organism: Carlito syrichta; assembly: GCF_000164805.1. Lineage (NCBI taxonomy): Eukaryota > Metazoa > Chordata > Mammalia > Primates > Tarsiidae > Carlito > Carlito syrichta. The sequence goes on along the minus strand of NW_007248080.1, from coordinate 160,784 downwards.
AGTGGTGGTGGTAGTGACGGAGTAGCCAAAGATCAGATTCTGTATATATTTAGATCCAACTAGACTATCTGAATGTGAATTATAAGTGAAAGGGAAAAATTAAGGACAACTCCAAACATCTCTTGACTTCAGCAACTGGAAGGATTGATACATCTTTGACACTCAAAAAGCAAATAACCTAGAATTCCAAATTTGCATTGTGAAATGTCATTTTAATTTTTGGCTCAAGACTCTAGAAGGTCTTCGAGAAGAAAACTGTAGGGAACAAAAGAAACATTGAGTAAGGAGGATAGCATACCGGGCTCCTGTGGGCTCCATCCTTTCCTACAACGAAAGGAATCATAGATCCAGTTCCTAACTGGACGGTTAAGTAGGAACTGGCAGGAGAAGCAAAGCAGTCACTCAAAGAGTGCTGATAAGAAAGTGTTTCAGGAAGATGTGGGGACATACCAACTTACCTGAGACATTACTTTGCAGTTTTCAAGTCCACACAGTCCTCTTTCCAGGCTCTTGTCTTAGAGATCAGCAGTGTCCTGAGAAGGCAAAGAAAGCAAGAAAAATCAGGCTTATCTTGCAGCACTTGTGACACATCATAATGGAAAGAATACACAGGGAATCACTCTCTGGAGCGCCCATCTCTCCCTGTGAGATAACCAAGTGTTTCCTGTCACGGAGTAACCATTGACCGTAACCATTGACCATATACTACCTGCAAGGAAAATCACTATTCTGTACATAAAAGGCTCCTAAAACAACGGTAACAACAATTTTAAACGTCAGTTCGTTCAGTCCTCACACTATGCACGGTGCAAATTCCCGCTGTTCCAAATACTCTTTTTTTTTTTGAGTTGGAGTCTCACTGTCGCCCAGGCTGCAGTGCAGTAGCACGCTCACGGCCACCGCAGCCCCGACCTGCCGGACTCAGGAGATCCTTCCGTCTCGGCCTTCCACATACATCTTTTTTAAACGATGACAAAACCGAAATCCGTGGGTACGGAAACCATCTGTTCAAGGTTACACAACTGGAACGCGTCCGCTTCGTAGCCAGGTAACATCAAAACTGTATCAGGCGTTTGCCTGGAGCGCGCACCGCGTCCGCGCAGGCTCTCACCACAGCTCTGCGAGGCGAGCGCCTTCGTCTGCAGCAGCACGGCCCGAGGCCCAGGAAAGCCCAGGCCCCGGCCCGGGTCACGCCGCTGCGCCAGCCAGCTCCGGACTCCCCGTGCTGAGGCCCGCCGGCCGCCCTCCCGAGACCCCCACCTTGGTCGTCCGCGGACCGGCCCGAGGCCGGAGGCGTCCAGGGCGGGCACCGCCGCGTCGCGGGCGCGCTGGGTCGCTGGGAGCGGCAGTGGCCGCCGCCCTCCGGAGAACCACACGGCCCAGAGTGCCTCCAGGGTCCGGGAG